>NW_003852520.1:4673089-4693339 GCF_000181295.1 Otolemur garnettii
TGTGCTGGGGTTCTGAAACTATCTGCTATCTGAATTTCAGAATCTCTTGGCATGTCTGGAAAGTTCTCTTTCATAATTTCATGAAGAAGAGCCTGTGTGTTTTGTGAAGCAACTTCATCACCTTCAGGGATTCCTATAAGGTGAATATTAATTTTCTTTGAATTATCCGAGAACTCTCTGAGAATGAGATCCGTTTTTGCTCTCCATTTCATTTGATCTTTGCGTTCCTGGCCTTCTTCCAAAGCTTTGTCTTCAGAATCAGAGATCCTTTCTCCTGCATGTTCCACTCTATTACAGAGGGATTCCACCATATCTTTCAGATCCTTGAGGGCTGCAACCTCTTGTTTCAGTGTTTCAAAATCTTTGATCATTTTATCTTTGAAATTGTTGAGTTCTTGATACATCTTTTGAATAATTTCTTGAGAAATCTTTTGAATAATTTCTTGAACTTCTACTTCCTTCCTTTCTTCCATTCTGTTAATCTTATTTGCTATTCATGTTCTGAACTCGATTTCTGACATTTCAGCCATTTGCTTATGGATGGGGTCTTCAATTACATCTGCCCCATTTTTTCTTTGGGGAATTGATCTATTCTGGTTATTCAAGTTGCCAGAGTTTTTCCACTGATTCCATCCCATTCTGAGTTTACCTTGTTTGGAGGCCTTATCAGAACTGTTCAGTTGGTGGCTTCTTCTGGTTGCCCAGAGAGACAGGCAGAGCGTGTCTCTTGTCTACTCCCAGTTCTCTGGTGCTGGGGCAACTGGGGTGCAGTGGAATGGCAGCAGCTGCACGGGAGTATGCGTGGCCGGATTAGACCTTGTTCAGCCTACTCGGGCAGCCAGGGGGCAGGAGATCGGTAGTAGCCGGATGAGTCCTAGTTCAGTACCCTGGAGCAGCCAGGGGGTGGGGGAATGGCAGCAGTAGTGTAGGGTATGCGAACGACCAGATCAGTCTTAGTTCAGCCCCACCAGAGTAACTGGGGGGAGTGGAGGACTCCTTCACTGTGGCCTGTTGGACGCGTGCAGCACTAGCAAGCTAATCTATTCCCTCCCACCATGGGAGCCCGGAGTGGGGAACTCCTCTACCTCCATCTATGGGATGCAAGTGGCTCTAACAAACAGTTCTGGTCCCACCCAGAGCGGAAGACTTCTCCACCACCTCCTGTAGTGTGTGCGTGGCTCTAGCAAGCTGTTCTGGGCCCACCCAGCACAGGTGCCTGGAGCAGGGAACTCCTCTGCTGGCCCCCGTGGGGTGTGTGTGTCTCTAGAAAGCTGTTTGGGGTCTGCCTGGAATGGAGGACTCCTCCGCCACTGCCCACAGGATGCCCGTGGCACTAGCAAGTAGTTCTGGGCCCACCCAGAGCCCTGGAGCAGGGATCTCCTCAGCCGCCTGTGGGGTGCGCAGCTCTAGCAAGCAGTTCTGGGTCCTCCCAGAGTGGTGCACTCTTCTGCCACTGCCTGCGGGGTGTGCAATGATCTAACAAGTAGTTCTGTGCCTGCCCGGAGCAGGGGAAGTCCTCTGCCACCCCTGGCAGCCTGCAGGAGGTGTGCGGCTTTGGCAAGCATTTCTGCACCACAATGCCCTTCATAGTAGCTTCAATTGAAATGAAATACTTTGTAATATACCTAACAAAAGATGTGAAGTATCTTTATAAGGAGAACTATAAAACCCTGAGAAAACAAATAACAGAATAAATTAACAAATGGAAGAACATACCATGTTCATGGCTAAGAATAATCAACATTGTTAAAATGTCCATACTGTCCAAAGATAACTACAGGTACAATGCAATCCTCATCAGAACACCAACATCACACTTTGAAGAATTAGGGAAAAAATAATACTTTTAAGTATATAGAACCAAATGGGCAATGCTATTTTAAGAAATACAAACAAATCGAGAAGCATTATGTTACCAGACTTCAGGTTATACCACAAGGCTACAGTGATCAAAACAGCATGGCACTGGAACAAAAATAGAGATATAGATCTATGGAATAGAACAGAGAACTTAGAAACAAACCCAGCCACCACGTATAGTCATCTGATCTTTGTAAAACAAACAAAAGTATACACTAGGGAAAAGAATTATTATTTAAGAAATGGCACAGGGAGAACTGGTTAGCCACATGTAGAAGACTAAAACTGGACTTGAAACACTCATCACTTACAAAAATTGACTCTAGCTGGATAAACGATTTAAATTTAAGACATAAAACCATAAAAATCCTAGAATAATGTGAGAAAAACTCTTAATGGTATAAGGCTTCAGAAAAGAGCATATGAAAAAGACCCCCTTGGCAATTGCACTAACATCAAAAATAAGTGAATTGGACAGGATTAAGTTAAAAAGCTTTTCCACAGCCAATAGTATAACAGTTAAAACCAACAGACAACCTTCAGAATGAGAGAAGTCCCGTTGTTTATACGACTGTGACAAACAGTGTTGATAACTAGACTCTACAAATAATTCAAATTAATCAACAAATGAGCAAGCAATCCCATGTATCAGTGGGCAAGAGACATGAACAGAATCTTCTCTGAGGAAGACAGATGAATGTCTAACAAACATATGGAAAAATGTTCATCATCCCTAATCATCAGAGTAATACAAATTAAAACCATCCTAAGATATTACCAAATCCCAGAAAGAATACCCCACATTATAAAGTCCAAAAGCTACAGATACTGGTGAAGATGTGGAGAGCAGGGAAAACTTTTACATTGTTTGTGGGACTGTGAACTAACATAACCTCTTTGGAAAGAAGTAAAATGAAAGTAAAAAAGGTCTCAAATGAGACCTTCCATTTGATCCCACAATCCCTTTACTAGGTATCTACCTAGAAGAAAATATTATTTTATCAGAATGATATTTGCACTAGATTATTTATAGCAGCTCATTTTATAACCTCTAAGATGTGGAAACAACCTAAATGCCCATTAACCAAGGAATGGATTAATAAACTTTGATACATATACCATGGAATACTATTCAACCATAAAAAATATGGAGACTTTACATCTTTTGTATTAACCTGTATGGAGTTGAAACATATTATTCTTAGTAAAGTATCTCAAGATTGGAAAAACAAGTATTCAATTATAAGAGGGACTTATCTAACAAATTCAGTGTAAACTAATTCTCCGTAACTTTCATGAATCCCAAACAATAAAAAAACAAGTATTCAAGGTACTCAATACTAATATGAGTCCAGTAGAGAAACTAGTACATGCCTACACAGGAGAAAAACCCAATTCAATTCTATTGTGGGAAAGGGGGAGGAGGGAAAAGGAGATGGGAGCAGGGCAGAGGAATGGTTTGCTCCCACCTGATGAGCAGAATGTAAGGGTACATGGTACACATTCTGGGTGTGGGACACAAGTGTAATTGTTTTTTATCCTCATATTAATCTAAATTTTTTTAAAAAGTAATTTGAGAAAAGAAAACAAGAGTTACAAGAGGGAAAAAAAGGGTGGGTGTGGAACTCAGGGCATAGTCCATCCCTGGCAGTTCTATCTCACAGTCTATGAATTCTCCCTAAGTTAAATTCATGGCTTAGGAAGGCCAAAGTACTGTCCTGTGACCTGAACTATACATTTCCACAGTGGAAAAGTGGACCACAGAAAGGCTCTTTCTCTCTCTCCTATTGGAGAATCATTCCTGGTTCCAAGTCAAGCAGGCTGCCTGTTTTCTTTCTCCTTTCTACTTTTTGATGTTTCTTTTTTTTTTTTTTTTTGGTGAATTCACATGTTCCTTCTTAAATAATATATTCAAAATGTGATTGCCTACACATTATTTTGTTTTCTCTAAGTGGGGAAAATATGGCTGAAGTGTTTCTAGTTATTCATCTTGAAAAAAAATGAATTGTTATTAAGATCAGGAAGAATTAGAAGGAAGTAGGCTTGAAGGAAACAAAAAAATTCCAAATTGTGTCTTCAACATGCTAATTTGGACTATCTATTAAGCATTCCCCAAAGGATATTGTGAATAGACAATTGGAAAATTTGAGTGTGGAATTTATGGAAGAGATCAGAAGGAGATATGAATTTGGGAGTTATTGATATGTGAATAGTGTTTAAATCTATGAGACTGGATGTTCACATAGCTAACTTAACAGAGAAGAACACAATTGCTATAGATGAATAATGACTGAGTAACATTGGGAATGCAAAAATGTGTACCTACATCAGAATTACAGCCAGATTTGAGAGAAAGTTCAGGTAAACCTTTGGAGAAATATTCACACCTTCACTGGGAACAAAAAGTACAATAAGAATCACCCAGATGAGAGGTGGTGGAAAGAGTGTAATGCCCTAGAAGCAATGTTGATCATGGTGTAGTGGGAGGAAATAAAAAAAAAAAAAACAAAAAAACTAGACTGGCAACATTATAGACTACAGAAAGTAGGCCTCTTAGGGGACATGGAAAGAAAAATGATGTGAAAACAGGGGGCAGATAAGCTAACACTGCATAAGCCATATTAAGGAGTTTGAATGTTAGAAAATAACTAAAAGGTTGTAGATAACATATTATGTTAGGCCATAGCCTTAGGACAATGATGCAGAATGATTCCCCTCTTTCAAAAGATGCAAATCTATGTATACACACATTACCTTTCTCGGATTCTATGAACGAGTTCATTCTCCACTTCATTTCTGCCAGTATTAAGGAATAAAGTTTCTTACTTCCTTTACCACTGCCATTACCTGCTTCAAAGATTCTGTCCTTCCTGACTTCTTATTCAACTTGTGTGAAATGGATAGCGAGCAACTGTGGAAAATTTTCTTCATGTTACCTTATCTTTATCAGGTTTATAATCACCAGGATGATGAAGTCTTTTTTCATGTTACCACTTCAGCAACATAGGGACTTGTTTTTTAAAGGGGGAGAAGTTCCAGGAAGCTGCTATCTAAGTGGGATGAGATGCATAGCATCATTTCAAAATAAATCCAATTTTATGAAAGTCACATTGCAATGAAAAAATATTCCCTACCAGGTTTTTCAAGAAGTGTTTTTGAGAACTGTGCAAAACAATGAATTCATATATTTAATCATTGTTAATATTAATTATAAAAAGAGAAGGATGAAAAATTTAAAGTTGGCATTGTGGCCCTCATTAGATCACAGAATGTTAGAGACAGAAGATAAATATACTGTTATCCAATTTTCTCATCTCTTCATTTCCCAAATGGGCAAACTGAGGCCCAGAAATGTTGACCAGTAAGATCCGGTGGAAGTTTTAGTCATAGAATAATCTCACTGACTTTGAATTGCTTTCCCTTTTTATGATTATTTTAAGGAGACAGGAGCCAAGTACCCAAATGATTCCAGTGGAAAGTGGCTAGCAATAAATGACTCAGAGTCTATATTAAAGACAATGACTTGAATATTAATTGATTAAAATAAACAAAAGAAAGACAGAAAGAACACTTGTATATGGGCTCCTAGACAGCCATTGCAATGTAAGGAAAATATGTTTAGTGGTTTAAAGTTTCCCTATTTTACTTTTCTGTACTATTCATGTTGTGTCTTCATTTTTAGTCTGTTGGTATTAGATTTCAGATATGTTTCTGATATGGAAATATTTCCATTGTAACTAGTCACAGCTAAAGCTCTTAGAGTAAAAGATATCGTCTTTAATAGCTTGAGCTCTCATTACTCAGCTCTAAATGCCCCATGCACAAAGACTGTGAGTTTACAAAATGACAGTAGTTCATCCTATTAGTGAATTCATGTTATGCCCATAACTGAATATTCTCTCTTTCCTTTTTCTGACATGTAGGTAAGTGTATTAAGGATGTTGAAAACAGAAGAGACCCTGGGAAACTTCCAGTACTACTGTGAAACGGAAGGATAGGTTTAAAGGTTTATAGAAGTAAAATTAGTTTAGCACCAAGATCATTGTTAATGCAAAGATTCAATTAGGAGTTTTGTCTATATATTTGGCTACGTATGTGACTATATATATAAGTACACATACACACACAATATTCACTAATACATAACCATATATGTTAGTGAACATTGTGTTTTGAGATAAATAGTAGCATCAATACTTGGCTGATACATAAAACTAGAAAATTCTATGTAATTATTTATCTTTTCTATCTCATGTATGTAATGCAGAAAACATGAGAAGACCTTTGAAAGAATTAAATTGCAGTTAACACCTGATGACATTTGGTGGATTCTAGCTACACAGACTTAATGTGTATCTGCACCAGGATTCAAAACCTATAAAGCAGAGTTTAAAAAAAGATTAAAAATAATACTTTTTGATGATGGGACATATAGATATTTCAAGATTAATGGACCCTATGTTACCTTTCCAAAAGCATTATAGAGGAAAATAATAGTGGCTTTTATTCTCTCACTTTTATATACATGCCATTATTACATGGAAAGCATATGGAGATTAAAAACAGTCTTTCTACCAAAAGCATGTCATTGTCCCATACAGTGGAGATAATATGTTCTATTTGTACATGGACAAAAGAGCTCAATAAAATGTTGCATGGATACAAAATGCACACTTGACTCAGGAACATATTAACTTAATGATTTATAGCTACCATATTCTCATCCTAATGGTAAAGGTAAACAAAAGAATATATTTCAACAAATCCACTGAATTGAATATGCATCCCTTTGGCTGACAGAAAAATTCTAGCTTGTGACCCTCTAGAGAATTAGATATTTCAGTTACAAAAATTATCTCTGCAAACTCTCATGTCTTAACAAAAGCTGCTTTTTTAGTTGCACATTTTTGTAAGATGATCGATTGAAGTTGAAATTGAGTGAGCAAATTTGTGCATGTGAAATATATACCCTAGATAGATTTTTTTTTCTTGTTTATAAGACTTGTCATTTAGAACCAAATATTGGACAGAATCCTTGTACACTATGTATAGCTTATATTGTGTGGTGAAAATAAGAGATTATACATGGTTTGATACGTAATTTACTTACATAAGTTTAAAAATAAATAATAAAATACAGAAATGTATAATTTTGTTGTTAAAGCATTATGCTATTGACAAAAATATTTGGAAGCATTTCTTAAATAAGTCTGAAAACAATGACTGAAGGCTCTGGGACAAGGTGTCACTTGCAGATCATTCTTGCCTTCCCCAAGTTCCAGCCTTCATTTGGGTGTAGAGTTAGAATCAGCCTCCTCCTATCAGTTTGTGTGGCTTAATGAGATCTCAGTGTATCACTGGAAAAGAAAAGCTGCATATGATCCTCATCTGACAGCATTCCTTAAGAAAACATGAAATGCTTGTCAATCAGAGCTGCTCACACCCTTTACTAAAAGAGAAGCTTAAATAGAAAACAGCAGCAACAACAGGTGGCATGGATTCCAGAATGGGCTAGCACCCAAAAGAAGAAGCAACACTGTCATGAGCATAGCTACAAGGCTTGGTACAGTGCCAGCTCCAAATCTCTCTGCTTTTAGAATAGCTTTTAATTTTTTATCATCTTATGAAAAGGAAGTGAATTAGATGCTGGTTGACTGGCGGCACTTTTGGCTTGCCTTTGGCACAGGGATGTTTATCCAGGTGTGTCAGCACTGCCCATTGCCACATGCTTCAAATCTAATCTGGAGAAATAACCTTTGGGATCCTTCATTCTGAGTAAGTCTAACATGAGAGAAGACATGATAAGACTTTATGTCTCTTGAAAACAATTGTTCACTCATGAACTAGGAGTCACATCAACTTCTTTTCATTGAGATCATGATAGAGATTTTCCAAAGGAGCAATTCTTTTTTCTCTTAACCTGAGGGTAATGTGTTTTGCAAATGGCAGGCAACTAATTAACCACAAGATAATTTGAATATACCAAGAATAAAAATTACTTTTCAGATCCATGGGGTGATTTCCACAATGAGGCAAATATATATGGATATGCTTGTTTGTGTCCTTGAACAAGACACTGAGTGCTGGGTAACATGTCCCTGGCTGTACTCAGAAATTACTTTGAAATTATTTGTAAGTTGCTAGACAATGACTCTGAAATTCACAGATGATAAAGAAACAAAATAACTAAAATTAAAAGTTCCAAATAAAAATGGTACATCCAAAATAATAGAAGAAAAAAGAAACCCAAATTTAAGCTGAAAAAATGGGAAGGATAAAATTGTTGTGACCTTAACCAAGTTTTGTAACCTCACTGCTTCACTTTCTTTTTACTTCATATGCAAAATGGGGATAAAAGCAGTATTTACTTCATAGTTTTGTTCTGAAGACTATTTTCACTTATAATACATATAGAACACTGTTTCCTGCCTTGCTAAAGCTAAAGATTCAATAAACACTAGACCATAATGATAATTATTAATTAAATGAAATTATGCACCAGGCTCTGTGCTTGTTGCAATGTAACATATTATATTATATCACATAACCTCACATAATTTATTAACATCTTTTTTGTAGATGAGGAGTACTTTAATTAGGACACAGGTGGCAAAGAGCATAGCCACGATTAATACCCAGGATCACATGTTTCTTAAGTTCATGTCCTCTAAATCAAGCTACATCTATTATTACCAAACACTTCTCCATACTCTACAGCTGTTGTAAAGAAAAAGAAACATAAGCCATAATATTTCATTTGGTAAATTTTTCATAACATCATTGGTATGCTAAATATACCAATCACTTCTTAAATGTTAAATAAGCCATGGTAAGTTCCTGAAATCTCCAGAAGATTGATCTACAGCCTGTTAGACACCACCAGTGCAGGGACATTGGGCAGAATTATATGTTATTTGTTATTCTTATCTGCTAGTAATAATAATTAACTCTAACTATCCTAGTATATCAAAAGGATTGATTGGAAGGTAATATTAGTTGCCATTATATTAGCTAGGAAAAAAGACTTCTGGGACTGGCAGGAACCAAATAATCTTTGGAGGGATAAGAAGGAAATAAAAAAACACAGCAATTGTTTAGCCAGAACAATCTTGTCAGGACAGACCTACTAATATTTTTAGGCCTTCATATCCTCTAAACAGTACCACTACAACTGCCGAACATGGTAGAAGTTACTCTAAATTAATACTTAATCATCATTTTATCCTTGTGTTAATGACTTTAGATTTAAAGTCTGAGATGACAGCATCTAGTTATCTGAACCTACATTATATACCCATAACCTGGCTACCAGGAGGCAAGTAAAGGAAATTTTAGCCTTTGATTCTAAGTGGAAGATGGGATACTGTGTCCAATTAGTGCATTATACAGTGAAGGGCGGTATGATGTGTAGCTAAAAATGCAACAAATTTCCACTATGTCCATTCATGTGGCCCTGAATCCTTTATCATAAGAGCATTTATGTGAAAGGATTGATTACCTCATAAATTTCCTGGTATAATTAAACAATTTAAAGTACAGCATTCTGCATATATTTCTTTATTTAGTTGTTTTCTAGAATTGCTTATTAATCAAGCTTAAACCAATGAGTTTTTATACCCAAATACATTCTTGGAAAACAAGCTAAAAAAATAACACTTCTAGTATATGTGCACTCAAAGTCTCCTTTTCATGTGCCCAGTTGTTCTTTTTATATCAAATACACACCAGTCACAGTCTACTAGCCTTCATTACCCTCTACTTCAAAAAGTTGGCATTATTTATATGTTGATAAGAGCTTTTAAAATTCATTAGTAACAACACTCAACCACACAACCACCTTTTTATCTTTACCATAGTTCATCTTAAGTGGAGCAAATGATTTTATTTTTCTTACATATATGTATCTGTGTCTTGCTATGTTAAATGTTGAGGGATATCAAAATACTATTTATTCATAGGAAAATATCAGGATATTCATAGACATATATGAGACCTTAGAATACAGGCAGGTAATAGAGCACATGGAATATTAATTCAGTATTTAGGAAAGATTTAGATATCTACTATGAAATTCCTAGAAATGTACCCTTACTCATTAGATTTTAAAAGTAAAAAAAGAAAAATTTAATTTTGTATGACATAATATGTTAATTGTATACTTGGAGTAAACAATACATGTGAGATCAGTTTATCATAGTTTACAAGATGAATATTGCTTTAAATAGAAATGGTGAGGACTGCAAAGTGACTGGTTAACTTTTGGTAATTCATGTATTAAAATAATACCATGCAATTTATAAGGAACTGTACTAAACCCTGTGAGTATGCTTGCTAAGTAGTTTGGAATTTTACTACCCACTCACCACCTGTCAATCCATGATGAATTTGATTAGCACAGATGAACAGCCAAACTGGCAAAAGGAATGCTGAGGAATGCTGAGGAGAAAGGAGACCCATGCGCTTGGAACTGGTCATTGTACCACACTTTGCTCTTATTGTGCCCAGTGACACTGAAAAGCAAACCATCAAAGATATTCCAACTTGGTGTTTGCATTCAGAATCATTTAAATGGACAAAGATAAACAAGGATATAAAGTCATATTTTCTGTTTCTCTGCTATTTGTCTATATCCTTCTTTTAAAAATGAAATATATTAATAAAATAGAGGTATGTGGAACATATCATAGCACAATTTCTCAGAAAATGCACCATATTATTCTTTCCTAAGTGTAATAGAAATTAATCATTGCATGCACTAATGGGTATTCAATTAAAGTCATAGAAAGTAGCCTTAGAAACTTGGGGCCCTACAATATGCCTAAGGAAAAACCAGATATATAGAAAAAAAATTATTTTTCCATTCTAGACCCACAGGCATCTCCTTTGTAAAGAAACCTAAAGGAGAAAAGAGAAGGAAATGAAGGTAAATATAAGGCAGCTTTTTCAGTTTGACAAGAAAAAATAGCATCTTGGGAAAGAGAAAGATCACTTTTATTTCTTTTTTTGCTTTTTTTTTTTTTTTTTTTGCAGTTTTTGGCTGGGGCTGGGTTTGAACCCACCACCTCCGGCATATGGGGCCAGCACCCTACTCCTTTGAGCCATAGGCACTGCCCCACTTTTTATTTCTTAAAATGCCTAATTATATATTGCTCAATAGTATCATGTAGACTATATGACATTTAATTTAGTTTTATTAATTCTTGGTCTTTATAATATGAAAATTGACTTTTGGAAACATGAGGAAGTATATTTATTGATTTCTTATAACTAGTATATCTAAAAACAAAGGATACTATTGCAGCATACATATAAAAGCAAGTGAAGCCAGAAAATAATCAGAAAAGCAGCAAGTCAAAGGCATATACAAGTACTATCTAGAATATATCCATCCATATATGTATTTATTTTTTTCAAATGGGATTAGTAGACATATACAGAACAAATCATCTCTATGTATTTATTTTTATAGTACATGGCTAGACACTTTCCAGACAGATTTTAGGTGAAGTATTTGTGTAAAACTCATGAGTGTAGGAGATTGGACACATGAATAGAAAAAAAAAAAAAAGATTTTTAAATAATAGAGCTTTTAGGTACAGCTCAACCAAAATATTAAGCTTTTTTTGCCTAAAATTATGAAGCTTCATAGATCTGATTCCCATCACAGATGCTTAGGCATTTTTTAAAAGGGCATTGGCAGACCAAATTCACATTGGAAGGAAGCTGTGCACCTGGCTTTCCTTCTTATGTGGATTTGTGCAATGTCCAACAGAAACCAAAAAGATAGCCTAGATTTTAAAAATGTTGCTGATATGTGTTTGGGGTGCATTGCAATGACTGAAGTGTGAGCAGTTCTGGACTGAAAGACAGAAATATTTTTGCAGGAATCAGACTATTATCAGCCATGATATGAAGACCTGGCCAGTTTGATGGGAAGTGTAAAGAGTCATGCTGACATACAGATGTGAATCTCTGTGTGATGTAAAACCAAGCCTAGAGGGAGGAGTGAGAGAGGAGGGGGGAATGGGTGGAGGGAGGGGGATTGGAGGGATCACTTCTGATTTTATCTTACAAGGGTACAAGTGAATCTTTCTAAAAGTAGAATATAAATGTCTTAACACAATAAATAACTAAGAAAATGACATAAAGGCTATGTTAACCAGTTTGATGGAAGTGTTTCAGATTGTGTGTGAAAACCCCACACTGTACCCCAGACGTGCATTAATGTACATAGTTACCATTCAATAAAAAAAAGGAATATTTTCTTAGAACCTACCATTTATTCACGCAGCATATATTGTATGAGCATGTTTGATTGATCAGGCAGTGTGGGAATGAAAAAGTAAATAAGTAGCATTTCTGACTTCCCATAACTCAAGGTTAGAGAGGTAGATATGCAATTCCAGAATTAGAACACAATTTGATAAATCATTCCTTCCTTGATGCTCTCTCAGTTAATTAATCCTCTGGTGATAACAGATTGGTATGGAACATGTATGAGTGGTCTATCTTTTTTTTTTTTTTTTTGAGACTGAGTCTTACTTTGTCAACCTTGGTAGAGTGCCATGATGTCATAGTTCACAACAACCTCAAACCCTTGGCCTCAAGTGATTCTCTTGCCTCAGTCTCCCAAGTAGCTGGGACTATAGCATCTGCCCCAACACTCTGCTACTTTTAGAGACGGTGGTCTCGCTTTTGCTGAGGTTGGTCTTGAACTTGTGAGCTCAGACAATCCACCTGCCTTGTCTTCCCATAGTGCTAGGAATACAGGTGTGAGCCACTGCACCTGGCCATGAGTGACCTATTTTAATATTTAATAAAGGAAAAGAAAACACCTAATTCTAGGAAAAATCTCCTTTAACTGGCATAGATTATAATTTGGAAACCACATGAATCACTTTTTCTTCTTCAAAGGAAAAATATCTCTTCTATCATGGTCATCTTTTAACCTTTTGACAGGATAATTTGTCAGTTGACATGCTAAAATAAAACTCGGAGAACCCAAATTTAGAAAACATGATTATATAAATAGAAAAGCCAAAATAAATCAGGGAGAATGTAAAGAAATAGATGACCAAAACCAATATAAAACGTAAAATGTATTTCCTATCATTAGCAACATCTTGTCAGTTACAGACAGAAGAGGCTGTCTATGGAAGAGCTGAATCAGGCATCAGGAAGGGGATTGAAACCATCAAGCTCATATTAAATAATGTATGTGGCATCCCCAGGGTTTTGGCATCTGGAGTCAGCCAGAATGAGTTTTTAAATCACTTTTATTGGAACTCCTTAGCTGCAGGTAATGGCTTAAGGGCTGTAGAATATGCAGATTTGAAAGAACAGCAGTCTTACTATTTCATAGCTTTGTCTCCCCTGAGTCTCTGGCAGAAATCCTTGAGAATATTTCTGCCACCTGCACACCCAGAACATTTTCTTATCTTTTACATGCTTTCTCCTCTTCTTCTAAGTATCACTAGACCTTAGAAGTGCAAACTTCTTCTACCAGTGGTTTTCTTCTACTACTCTCTTTCATTTCATGCAAAATTTTCAGTTATACAAAACAGCACAAAATAATGTCCTTTGAAAGTTCCTCTTGCTTACTTTTCTTTGAACAAGTCATATTACCCTTAAATTTCTATCTACCTGCTATAATTAATGTTGACACTGGGTTATAATTAATGTTGTCACTGCTTACAAACCTCCTTAATCTTCATTTCAAAATTACTTTTTTTCTTGATAATACATACCAGGTTCAGGCTAGTACACATACGTATATACCTGCAGGTGCATAGTATTGTAGAAACACTTGAGTTATTTTAGGTGGAAAATATGTTAGATTAAACTGTCATATGTTCCACCATTAAAATAATAATGAAATTAAGTACATAAACTAAAATATCAAAAACAGTTAATTGACACAAAATGATAACATATGCTTGTCTTCATTACTATAATGAAAACATTTAGCTGAGTTACGTGTGCTACTGTTCTAATCTTCAGATATTTTGCAATTGCTGTTATATTAGAATTACCAACTTAACTAGCCTGCTTTCATGACATCTTGTGAGGAGAAATTGAGAAAATCTTGAATAAAGACAAGAAGAATGACAAGACATAGAGAATTTCTATCATAGAAACTGCTGGGTCATCCCACCAACCTTGGACATCTCCTGGGTGATGTCAACCAAAGGGAAAAGACACTTTCACTATCCTTGCTGTTGTCTCAGAATTGGAAGCCAACTTCCAATGACATCTTACTTGCAATTTTCTTGACAAATGTAATCCAGCTGAAATTTTCATTCAATCATGCCTAGGGAAAGATTCTTTTTAAATCTGAAGCAAAATCTAAAAATCAAGGCTAAATAAAGCATTTCATTTTCAGTAAGTACATCCAGTAAATAGATAATCTCTCCTTGATGTAGGATAGGTAATACTATGCCTCTCTTCCTAATTGTTTTATAACTAGTTTTATAAGACTTTGAGTCTTATAAAAAGAATTAAATTTAGTCTAGTGCTATTTTTCATTTATTAAGAAATTCATGAAGTATTTAAAATGAAAATAGGATTTGATAATTATACAAAATGTACATATATCAAAACATCAAACTGTGCCACCTAAATATGTACAATTACAATCTATTGATAAAAACTATTTTAAAAGATAAAATGAAAATAGGGTGCATAGTCTATTATTTTTGCTTATTATATACCCACCCAAAACTAGAAGTCTAAAAGGGAAACATAATGAGGAAGTTTCTTTTAACATCATTGTTAGCATATATACCCATAGCATCACAACATTTGCATTATAGAGCTTATGTAGGACATTCATATCATGATATATATATATTTCTCAAAATTTTTATGAATTGACAGGACACAGATTATTCTTATTATTTTTTAGAGATGAAGTTTTGGAAAACTATACACATAAAATTCAGCTACTGTTTTCTACCATCCTGCTTCCCATAAATAAGTAGAGAAAATACAGCAATCAATTTCAAAAGTATTTTAAAGAAAAAGGTTGAGTCAGAGTTTTATGTCAATGTGTAACATGATAGCTCATGATAACATATTAGCCTTACTTATCTAGTCACAACATAGCTGAATAATACAATTTTGGTAAAGAGAGGTTCCAATTCTCTATGAAAAATTTGGAGGCCCAATCTTACTGAGGTCTTTTGCCCATAGTATCTCTGGATAGGCAGTATGTTTCTTCCCTTACTCTGTAAGCTTAGTACTACTCTGGGGAATCAAACTGATACAGTGGAGAGAAGAGACACTCCAAGAAAAGTGATGACAGGGAACTAAAACATTTGCTTAGAGATATTATATAAACAATGATAGTTACCAAAGGCTGGGAAGGGTTAATGGATATAAACATATAGTTAGAAAAAAAAAGTTCCAATGTTCAATATCACAATTGGGTGAGTATAGTTACCAGTCATGTGTTGTATATTTTAAAACAATCAGAAAAGATGTTTTGAAATTTTCCCAGCACAAAGAAATGATAAATATTCAAGGTGATGGATATTTTAAATATCTTGATTTGATCATTATACATATGATATATGCATGAAAATATTATATGCACCCCAAAATATGTACACATATTATTTATCAATAAAAGAAATATCTGTTACACTTATTCTGAAAATTTCATTGTTCCCTGTGCAGATCATCCTCTTTATCCAAGCATATAGTTTACAGAGAGACGTACATATACATCAATCAGAATCTGGGCATAAAATAAGTCAGCTAACATAAATTGGGTATTCTGAGGAGAGTTTATAAAAGAGAATACTTTCAAAGATGTTAGCATTGTGTGAGAACCCCAAAAGAAGGGATAAGGCAAAATCCTAGGTCTGGTAAGCTATGAGAAGAGCCACTTTTAGGTTTAAAAGGTCCAGGGGAGTTGACAATGACAGTAACATTGAGATTTAGTGGTTATGTGTCCCCTTGGTAAGATGCAGCTAGTCCATGGTGACCCTAAAGGGAAAGAAGATAAAGAATAACTATCCCAACTTCACTGCCTTTCCTTCATCTGATAGATGTTCCACTCCTTTCCATCGTGCTAATATAAAATGAAGCTAGAAGACAAGTGAGTCTACAAATGCAATCATGCAAATCAGACTCCCAAGACTGATAGCAATGTGGAGAAGAATGGAATGGGGATATAGAGACAAAATGAAGGTTCCCTGTATGTATAGTGTTAGGAAATAACAACAAAAAAAAGGCAGCTGTCACCAATGGATAAACCATTTTACCGTATTGACTGTAGAATGCAAACTCAAGCCCAGTGAAGTTAAGTGACTTGTCCTTGTGCAAGTAAGTAAGTGGCAGGAGTAGGAGTAGAACCAAGATTTTTTTCCCTAAACTTCAATTTTATTTCAGCTATCCATAGACACATTTATTAGATTTTAAATGCTTTCTAAATGTTGCTGACTGAAAGGTAAGTAATGAAACCTAAAAGACTCTGTAAGTTCTCCTGGGTATCTTTTTTATAATAGAAATGATAACTATATAACCAAAAGGAAGTGATTTCTATAGGATTAATAGCTTATGTTCACAAAGTGTTATCAAAACATATAAACACAGAGCTGTATGTATCTGTATTCTATTTGCTACATTTTTGTTGAGTATTAAAAAAAATACATTTTTTCCCATGGATGCAAATCTGGTTCAACATGTGCAAATCCATAAATTTAATTCACTGTAACAATAGAAACAAACAAAAAAAGACCGTATGATCTTCTCAATAGATGCAAGAAAAGCATTTTAAAAATTCAACATCCTACTTTGATAAGAACACTTAAGAAAATTGACATAAATGGGTCATTTCTAAAACCGATAGAAGTCATCTATGGCAAACTTACAGCCAACATCATACTGAATGGAATAAAACTGAAAGTATTTCCATATATAACTAGAACCAGACAAGGATGTCCACTATCACCGCTACTGTTACCATAGTTCTGGAAGTTCCAGCCAATGCAATCAGGCAAAAGAAGGATATCAAGGGTATCCAAATGGAGACAGAAGAGGTCAAACATTCTCACTGTGCTGATGTTATGATCTTATACTTAGAAAAGCCCAGAGACTCAACCATGAGACTCCTTGGAGTGATCAAGAATGACAGTAACATCTCCATATATAAAATCAATGTCCATAAGTTAGTAGTCTTCACGTACACCAACAATAGTCAAGCTGAGAATCAAAACAAAGACATAATTCCCTCACAGTAGCTTCAAAAAAAATACTTTGGGATAATTTGGTCCTACCAAAGGACCTGAAGGATTTCTACCATGAGCATTATGAAACCCTGTGAAAAGAAATAGCAGAACACATTAACAAATGGAGAAATATGCCATGCTCATGCTTAGAAATAATTAACACTTTTTTTTTGAGACAGAATCTCATTATGTTGCCCTCAGTAGAGTGTTGTGTTGTGACAGCTCACAGAAACCTTAAACTCTTAGGCTTAAATGATTCTCTTGCCTCAGCCTTCCAAGTAGCTGGTACTACAGGTGCCTGCCACAACGCCTGGCTATGTTTCTGTTGCGGTTGTTTAGCTGGTCCAGGATGGGTTCAAGCCCACCACCCTCAGTAGGCACTGAGCTAACATTGTTAAATACTACCCAAAGTGAAGTACAGATTTAATTCAATTCCCATCAAAGCACCAATATCATACTTTGAAGAACTTAAAAAATAGTATGTCATTTCATATGGGACCAGAAAACCCATAAGTAGTCAATGAAATTTTAAGGAATAAAACTAAATCTGGAGGCATCATATTGCCAGAATTCAGGTTATACTTACTACAAGGCTACAGTGATCAAAATAGCATAATACAGGTACAAAAATAGAGATACATATCTATGTAATGGAATAGAGAACCTGGAGATGAACCGAGCCACATATTGTCATTTGATATTTAGATAAAACAAATAAAAGAATACACTGGGGAAAAGAATCCCTATTTAATAAATGATACTGGGAGAACCGTTTAGCCTCATGTAGAAGACTAAAACTGGACCTGCATTTCTCATCATTTACAAAACTTGACTCTTGCTTGATAGGATATTCAAAACTAGGACATGATACAATAAAAGTCCTAGAAGAAAACGTGGGGAGAACCCTTAACAGTATAGGCCTAGGAAAAGCATTTATGAAGAAGACTTGCTTGGCAATTGCAACAAAACCAGAAATTAATAAATGGGAAATGACATGGTCAAGCTAAAAATCATTTGCACATTCAAAGGTACAACTAAAACACAATCCTCAGAATGCAGAGAAGATATTTACATGCTATGAATCTAACAAGGGACTTATAACTAGAATCTACAGAGAACTCAAATCAATCAGCAAGAAAAGAGGAAACAATCCCATTTATAAGTGGGCAAGAGACTTGAACAGAAACTTCTCTAATAAGACAGATGAATGGCCAATAAACACATGAACAAATGCTCATTGTCCTTAATCATCAGAGAAAGGCAAATCAAAAACACTCTGAAATATCACCTAACACCAGTAAGAATAGCTTATATCCCAAATTTCAAAACTTCAAATGCTGGCTTGGATGTGGAGAGAAGGGAACACTTAACACTGCTGATGGGATTTGAAACTAATACAGCCTGTGTGGAATAAAAGTATGGAGGAGAATCCTCAAAGAGCTAAAAATATACCTTCCATTTGATCCTTCAATCCCATTGCTAAGTATCTACAGAGAAGGGAAAAAAAAAAGTTTTACCACAAGGACGTTGATACGAGAATGTTTATGATAGCACAATTCACACTCTCAAGACATGGAAAGAACCCAAGTGCCCATCAAACCATGAATGGATTAATAAACTGTGGTATATGTATATCATGGAATACTATCCAGCCATAAAAAGATAGAGATTTCAAATCTTTTTTATTTACCTGAAAGGATTTGGAAAAACATCCTCCTAAGTAAAGTATCATAAGAATGGAAAAACAAGCATCCAGTTCAACATACTTAATAGTAATATGAAACTAGTCGATAAAAGACTACACACCCACATGAGAAAAAACACATTTAAATTCAAAAGAGTGGAGGGAGAGGGGGCAGGGCATGTGGTAAGCTCCCACTTATTGGGTACAATGAAGGGGTATCTAGCTCACCTCCTCGATGAAGAGCTTAACTGCAACTTGAGCTATACTTAACAAATGCAAAAAATGTAACCTAATTGTATGTCCCCTTATATTAAACTGTAATTTTAAAATGGCACAAATTGCTTTTGGATACCTCTGTTGACTTATCAAAGGGTATTAAATCTATAATGTCCATCAAATAATGTGCCTACTGTTGAGGTAACACAAGGTATTCAAAATTAAAACCATAGGACTTGGAATCCAAAAGACCCAGGTTTGAAGGCTTATTTACACATGTGATTTCTGACAAGTTTCCTAACTTCTACAAATTCTTTTTACATCTGTAAATTAGTGACAATTATAGTAACTCTTTCATAAAGTTGTGATGATTAAATAAGTTGCTTCAGATAGAATTTTCAGTATGAAATACCCTCAATCAAATCAAATATTATTAATAGTAGTTCAACTACATCTAATTTGTGTAGAAAGGAGAGAAAGTCATATCCTTTGGGAAATATTTTCTGAAATCTCACTTTTATGAAGACTGGAAGATCCATATTTATATTCTTCAATACATAGCTCTATATGTATTTACAGTTTCTTTTTAGGTCAAGTCTCTCTATCTCTTTAAATCTGTCTACACTAGCAATGAAAGCTAAGCCAATATATTTCCATAATCTACTAAGGAAGCATAACAATTGTATTAAATTTTCATAGTATGTAAGATGGGCCTCTCAGAACATAGCAGATTTGTCACAGAAAGTAGTTTTCTGCATCATTATTTTGCTTGTTTTCTTTATTTTTTTGTTGATAAAAAAATCATCTATGTTTTGCATGCAATATTTTTGATGTTTCCTGTGTAATGATGAGCTTTATTAACAATAACAAAATATTAGACAAAAATGTTTGATTCTTTGATTTTCTATAGTGATCATCACCCAAAAGTTAATTCCAGTTAGTGATCCAAAAAGGCTATTCAATATTTTACAGAGCTCATACCTAATTCTTTTTAAAGTGCAACTACTAGATTTCTTCCTACTATTTGCAAAAAGAAACAACTCTTATTTCCCCAGGAGGACTGATCATTCTCATCCAATTCTCTGGAGTATGACTTATTACGAATTGCAGATTCTGTCTTTCAAAGTGCTCAGCCATTGCACTGCTCATTACCACTGGTGTCAAAGGGCATGGGAAGAAAAGGAGTAAAAGGAATTGCTAACTAGTCTGGACAAAGAGCTCAAGAACTATACCTAACAAATGTAACATTGAGGATTG
>NW_003852520.1:4693359-4758076 GCF_000181295.1 Otolemur garnettii
AACCTTGGAAGATGATATAGATTAGGAGGTGGTACCTACTGAATAAAATTAAATTTGTGGAATTTCTGTTGATTTAACATATCCATGTCTTTCTTACTAAATGTCTGTGTTAAAAAATTCTAAAATGATTTAGTAATACTAGCCTTCCTATGTCCTACATTTTAATCAAATTATCAGGTCTCTGGTACCCCTCTAATGAATGAATGAATAAACAAGAAATTGATGACTGAATAGAATTCAATAATAGTAAAAATATTTGTAAATTAAAACCAGTTATAAGTTTCTAAAATACAATATGCATGTATGTATGTAAGTAGGCATTTTATGCATATGTGTATATATATGTATATACAAGCAAGTTTTTCTGTGTATATCTGTAAAACCCAGACTCCCATAGCTCAAACTCTTCCATTCTTTCTCACCAGAGGATACCTCTACTATCAGTTTGGTTCCTGTTTTTTCTGGTTTGTACCTATAATTTTATAGACTCAAATGTATTTATACTGATGTCAGTAACAGTATAGAGATGTTTACCTATAGGTGTGCAAGAATATAAGTCATATTTCTAAAAACTGTAACATATAATTTTCCATCCTCACTTTGCAAAAAAATACATGTGAAACAGTTCAGTTCAGCTCATATATCTGCTCTATTCTTTTATAATGACCACATAATTAATATTCCATCAAACAGCTATCTTGTTATTCTATTTAATGGACCTTTAAGTTCTTCTAATTTTGTTTATTTGTTTATTGTTTGTTCTCTCTTGCTGTTATAAATAATAATACAATATCTATTCTTGTACATAAGTATTTGTCCTTGTCTTTTTTACTATTGTTTTGTCAAAAATAAAATCTTATAGATAAAACTGCTAGATTATTTCATTGTATATTTTAAGTTTTAATAGATACTTTCTGATGGTCTTACAAGAAGTTTTCACCAGTTTAAATTTCCTCCCTGCCTATAGTGCATAAGAGTACCCTGGTACCTGTTCTTTGATGGATTAGAAAACATTCCCTTTGTTTAATCTCAGAGATTACCCTGGAAGGGATGTAATGTACATCCTTCTCTCTACATGGAATAAACTGTGTTTGTGTGTGTCTGTGCTGTGTGTCATTATATTTTAAATGTGTTGTGAGTATTATCTGTGTCTAACACAAATAGTGTAAGCCCCATTGTGACAAGCATTCTATGGTGTCATGCATTTTATGGACAGCTCAGCAACTGTTTGTGTTGATGTTGAAAACTAGAGTCTGCCAGAGTCTGTACCGACAGACAAGATTAGTCATCCAATCTGTTCCACAGTGCTGAATTGTTTGTTGAAATAAGCCATTAGGAGTAATAAAGCAATGTGAAACTAAGATAATTTTTCTTGAGTTTGCTAATGCTAAACAAACACATACCCTGTCAAGGCAGCCAGTAAGTAGTATGAGACCTGCTGCTAACTTGTGCTCACAGGTGGCAGCAAAATCAATTAGCTTCTTCTACCCATGGCAAGTTAGTGATATCGACCCACTTTATAAAGCTACATGACATTAAATTGGTTTTTAAAAAGTGCATCTTTCATTCTGTAATTTTCATAGAAATTCTCACAACTAATCCAGCTCTCTATGCTTTATTGTACTAAAAGAAACTCTTGATTAATAGCCTACATTTTTTCTGAGCTGCCCAAAAGACATTTATCAAAACTATCTCAGGTATCAGCATACCTGAGATCCATATACAATGTGTTGATCTTGCAAAAGTCATATAAGACCAAAATGGACCAGATATTATCCTCATCTTTAAAATGAGGCAAAATATGCATGACATAATTTAGTATACTTATTGTAGGATCCTTTACATTTGTTCAAAGAAGTAGGCACACTAAAATGTTCAGAGTTATTTGTTGGTTGAAAAAATTATTACACAGTATTAAGAGTGGAATATTTTGCAGTTATTAGTATAATCAAATTACATTTTGGAAAAAATTGTTATGAAATGGAGACTTTCATGGTAGGCGTTTTAATTTAAAAAATAAACATGTTGATGGTTTTGGCACAAAAATAGAGACATAGACATATGGACAGAAAAGAAAACCAAGAGTTGAGACCAGTCTCTACTTGCCATCTGATCTTTAATGAACCTAACAAAAGCATACAGTGGGGAAAAGAATACCTATTCAACAAATGGTGCTGGGAGAATTGGATAACCACCTGTAAAAGACTGACTAAAACTCAACCCACACCTTTTACCACTTACCACAAATTGACTCGAGATAGATAAAATACTTAAATCTAACACACACACACACACACACACACAAAAAAAAAAAAAACAATAAAAATCTTGGAAGAAAGGATGGGAAAAACTTTCCCTGATATTGGACTGGGAAAACATTTTATGATTAAGACTTTAGAGGCCATTATAATGACAAAAATAATTAATGAATGGGATTTAATTCAGCTGAAAAGCTTCTGCACAGCTAAGGACACAAGTAAAGCAAATACACAATAGGAAATAGAATAGAAAAAGACATTTGTATGAATCTGACCAAGGCCTGATAACTAGAATCAGTTAGATAACTAATTAACAATTAGTTAGATAACTAATCAACAGAGAAGTTCAATTAATCAACAAAAAAAGTGTAAAAAAATTCGCATCTACTGCTGGGTACAAGATATGAACATAACCTTCTCTGATGAAGACAGACAAATAGCTAACAAATATTTGAAAAAATGCTCATCTTACTTGATCATCAGAGAAATGCAAATTAAAACCACCTTGAGATATTACTTAATCCCAATAAGAATGGCCCACATCACAAAGTCTCAAAGCCACAGATGCAGGCATGGATGTGGAGAGAAGGGAACACTTTTTTTTTTTTGAGACAGTGCCTCAAGCTGTCAGACTGGGTAGAGTGCTGTGGCATCACAGCTTATAGCAACTTCCAACTCCTGGGCTTAAGCAATTCTCTTTCTTCAGCCTCCCAGGTAGCTGGGACCACAGGCGTCCACCACAATGCCCAGCTATATTCTGGTTGTAGTTGTCATTGTTTGGCAGGTCCAGGCTGGATTTGAACTCACCAGCTCTGGTGTATGTGGCTGGAGCCTTAGCCACTTGAGATATAGGCACTGAGCCAGAATAGAACACTTTTACACTATTGGTGGGACTGCAAACGAATATAATCTTTTTGGAAGGAAGTATGGAGAATCCTTAAAGAACTCAAATTAGACCTCCCATTTGATCCTGCAATCCCATTCCTTGGCATTTACCTAGGAAGAAAAAAATGATTTTATCATAAGGACATTTGCACTAGACTGTTTACTGCAGCTCAATTTACAATCACTAAAATGTGGAAACAGACTAAATGTGCACCAACCCAGGAATGGATTAATAAGCTGTGATATACGTATACCTTGGAATACTATTCAGCCATTAAAAAGATGGAGACTTTACATCTTTTGTATTATCCTGGATGTAAGTGGAGCACATTCTTCTTAGTAAAGCATCATAAGAATGGAGAAACAAAAATCCAATGTACTCAATTCTGATATGAAGGCAGTAGATGATCTAATACAAGGTGGGGGTTAGGGGAATGAGTGAGGAGAGGGAAAGGGAAAGGAGGATGGGGGTCACAGTGTAAGGAACACCTCTTAGAGTTGGGATACAATTATAAGAGGGAATATACCTAACAAATGCAATCAGTATAACCTAATTCTTTGTACCCTCAACGAATCCCAAACCATGAAAAAGAAAAAAATAAAAATGAACACGTTGAAATGAAATATGTACAGTAGGATTTAATCATGCAGAACAAAGTGCATTTAAATACCCAACAATACCACTATATATCAATAACTATCGGTTAATTGAAAAATAACACAATTCCAAGCCTATCCAGGAAAAACCTTCTACAACCTCCTCCAATCTCCCTTTAGCTAAAAGATAGATATTTTTTTTTTTTTGAGACAGAGCCTCAAGCTATCCCCCTGGGTAGAGTGCCATGGCATCACAGCTCTCAGCAACTTCCAACTCCTGGGCTCAAGCGAGTCTCCTGCCTCAGCCTCCCAAGTAGCTGGGACTACAGGTGCCCGCCACAAAGTCCAGCCATTTTTTTTTTGGTTGCAGCCGTCATTGTTGCTTGGCGGGCCAGGGCTGGGGATTTGAACCCGCCACCTTAGGTGTATGTGGCTGGAGCCTTAGCCGCTTGAGCCACAGGCGCCGAGCCAAGATAGATGTTAATGCCACTCATTGAAGGTTGAAAATCCTCCAACAACTTGGGTATTTGCATACCCTGTTTCCATCACCTATTAAACTTTATTAGAGCAATAAATTCTATTGTGTGGTACCACTGGAATTCTTAAATTTATTTATTAAAGCAGCCAGTGTTACTTCAATAAAGTAACTGCTCAGTAAATGGTATCTATAATGACTCAATATTTCTCTCAGTTCTAAAATTTTTCTATTTAGAGCTTAGTTGAAATGCAGAGCAGTGAGGTATGCATAAGGGCCAAAATTTTAACAGATAGTTGGTATAAAGCTGAAACAAGATCTATGATGACGGGCAATACCACCCAATTCTCAAAATAGGACTTGATCTCTGGAGAAGGAAAAGCTTATATATAAATGTGGTTTAGTGAAGCAATTGCTTCAGAGAAGGTACATGATATCCTAGCCATCCATATCCATCCTAAGGTTTGCACAGAACTCCTACACAAAAATAAAGCTGATACACCATTTCCAAAAATATCTTCTGAGTGTGGCTATCCAGTTTCTACACATGACCTTTTTCCTTTCTGCACATTTAGAGTCAAACTATTACAAAATTGTCACTTCCTTTTCCTTTATAATGAGCCATCAATTCAAATGTCTGGCTTGTTGTGGTGATGAAAGTTTTCCTAGACCTCATTCACCAAAGCAAGACGTCTTTCAGTGTTGAAGTAATTCCAGCATGTGTGTAGTTTATAAAGCCCTTTGGTATGCAAAGCCCTCTGTAATTGTCAGATGTTCTTTAGATTATCAGAAAGGGAGGCAGGATAAAAGTGCTTCCAAATGCTACAATTCTCTAAGGAAATAGGCAGTGCTGTTTAATACAAATTGCAGTAAGCCATGCAAACCTGCTACAGGCACTATAACAAAAGTTTAGTTTTTGTTTGTATTTCCTGTAAAGTATTACTCTTATTTAGGAATCTATGCCTTAAGTTGACATACAATATTCAGATACTCATAGTTTTAACTATTTTTAAAACCTTGATGAAAATGCCTAGTGGTTCCAGACACTTGAAGTGAACATTTCAAATATCCATGAAAATGATGTATGTAGTTACATTACTGTATAATAAATGCAGTTGCAAGATGAAATGGAATAGGTTTCAGGAGAAGAGTCCAAGAATTTCAGTACATAATGATACATTTTCAGTTCAGTTCAAAATGAGATACAATATGGCTTCCGATGATCCACATTAGAGTGAAAAAAAGCCCCAAGCAATAGACTGATGGGATGAGTAGTAACAAAAATATCTGTATGCTACACTGTGATTATCAAATTCTGTACTTAATATAAGCACTACCATCCCAAAACAGGGTCAAAAGTTTACAGGGAATATTAAAGAAAATTAGAAACCAGAGAATGTTAGAACTAACTAGGTCAAAAGTGATCAGGATGTCAAAAATCAGAATGTGTAGTAGAAGAGCAGGGAAATGTCACCAGCCTACAATAAACAAGTGAAGACTACATCAAATGTGATCATTATAAAAAGATGGGATTGTTTCAGGTAAGCAAGATGATTATTTCTGGCATTTAAAAAGTAAAATAAAGATAACTTACCTGCCCTAAATATTTTCCCAAGCTATATCCTAAATAAATTAAAGTAATTATCAGGGCAGTAGCCGTGAAAATTGTGCTGAAAGATCTCTTCCCTAAATACTTTTTCCTTGTATTTTCTACTACCTTCCAAGCCTCTAACTTTCTTTTGTGAGATTGCTGCTTATTGTCATTTGAAACTTAGTTGTTATTTGTTGAAATGTGCTTTTTATAATTTAGAATGAAAGTTAGCTAATGCCTATAATTTTGTGTTTCTTTACTTCTTTATTTAATAGGCCATTGTTTCACATCTGATAACTGTAATGACCTAGACCCCTTGATTCCCCGCTGAGACCAGTGGGGAACAAACCCCCTATTTTTGAAAAGGAAACCTCTCTTAAGCCTTTTAGTCCTAGCCCCCTCAAGGGTGGAGAAGCAGTCTGAAATTAAGGAAGTATGAAGGAAAGGGTTGAGCGCAGGGAGGAGTTGAGCCCTTGATGGAAAGTCCCTAGTTCTTTGGAAACTTTCTCAACTTACGCTGAACTATGTACCTCCACTTGGCACTCTTTTGAACTGTGACTCCCATCTTTCTATCTCCCCAGTGGGGGATTACTATAATAACTAAATATCACTTCTTTATTATTTAGAAAAAAACCTATTTTATAGATAAAAAACATTTCTTTAAGTGCCTTCTTGTAGTTATCTGCACATGTATCTCCCCAAGTAGACACATCTGATCATTGGGAAGGCAAACTGTAGGAAAGATATAAAATATCACAGGTCATTTGATATAGGAAGCTTAAGCTGGTGGCAACAATCAGGCAAAGGAACGGGTTGACTCCACAAGTGACCATAATAAATAGATACCATCCCTTTTCAGCACCTTGATTTCTTTTAAAAGCCATTTTGGAGAATGTAGCTTTCTTTAAAAAGCTAAACAGCTTTCTAATATTAAACCTTAGAAATAGTTTACCTCTCCCTAATCCTATTATCAGTGGCCTTGGAGAAGTATTCCCACATGGGAGCAGAAGTGAATGTGTCCACATTTGCAGTAAGGCCAACTACATAGAGGAAAGCAGAAGCTAAAATGACCTTGCTCACTTTATTATTTCTAGATTGATCAATTACATGTGTCCAATAGAAGACCAAATCAGAAGACAAAGAGAAGTCAGGAATGATATAACTAATAAAACTCCCTCCACACAGAAGAAATCATCAGAGTAGAAATAAGCATTACCACTTTATAGTGTTCAAAAGTAATTAAGCAGTGTTTGAAGAGAGTAGCCTTGCCAACTCAAATCTATAAATACCAATCTCCATCCATCTTTTGCTGCTGCCACCTGAGGACTAAACTCTGAAAAGTAAAATTCAGTATCTTGATATGCTTTAACTGCTAATCTTCAAAGAACAGCCAAGCACCATTTTTTAAAAGACAAAATTGGCCAATAGCTGGCATGGATGGTGTTCTATTCAGGATCCTGGTAGGGAGCAGAATTCATTCAGATGGTTTAAATAAACTTACTTTAATGAATGTATTATTTATAAATATGTGGGCAGGATTAAGGAAACAACAAATACTAAAGCACTCCAACACTAATAATAGTGAGAACTTGTTACCACCTCTAAGCCAGAGGAAAAGTGTCAAGGGCAAGAGATTGGAAGGTAAAGTAGAGGCAAGTCTTTCCTTCTTCCTCCCTGCTTTAGCTTTAGCTTTACTCTACCACCATCTTTATCTACCTTCCATTATCCTGTTATTGACTACCATTGTTTTAAGCCCATAGAAAATGAAGAGAAAAGGATCTAAGGGAGAGCTATTTGAGGTCAGCCACCCAAGGCAGACAACACGACAAAGATGAGTAGAGAAAAACTAGCACAGAAAGACTTTATGCAAGAAGAAAAAAATAGTCCCAGAAAATTAAAAAGTGCATTTGTGGTCAGTGTGAATTTTATAAACTAATTTTTAGAGACATATTATTGAAAGTCCTCATTCCAGCTGTTTCTTAGGCAAGCTCTGCCCAAACTGATGCAAACAGATGAATGTCTATTCATTCTCTTCATCAATGTCACCAAAAAAGAAGTGCTACAAAACCCAACAGTAAAACAATTCTATTTTATTTCAACTAATATGATTTATGTTTGTTTTTCTCTCCTGTTAGATTAGATGATATACTTTATAGTATGCATTCTAAGTAATTTCACTACTATTTAATCTCTATATTAGTTTTCTATTTCTCCACAATAAATCATAAACTTAGCACCTTAAAGCAACAAAAATTAATTACCTCACAGTTTCCATGAATCAGAAGACCAGCAAGGCCAGGTACTCTGCTCAGGATATTGTAGGGTTATGAGAAAAAAAAAGTACAGTACCTATTATTTTTGGTAGGATTTGGTTCCTTGTGGGTGTAGAACTTCTGCTCTCCATTTCCTTGCTGGTTATTAATCAGAGACAACTCTCAGCTTATAATAGTCATCCACATTCTTTGCCACATCTTCAGTGCATTGACAGTGCAACAGTGTACCAAATCTTTTTCATGTTTCAGATATCTGACTTCTTAACTTTGATCTCTAGATCCAGATTTAAAAGGTTCATGTGATTGCCAGGCTTATTTGAATAATCTCCCTATCATAAGGTCAATTAATTTGTCATCTTAATCACATCTGCAAAATCTCTTTTGCCATATAAAGTAATGTAGCATAATCGAGCGAATGATATATTTTCCAATATACAAGTTTCCACTCACATTCTTTGGAGGAGGCTATACAGGCCACACACTCCAGAGAACAGAAATACTGGGAACCATCTTAGAACTGTGCCTACAGTACTGTAAGAAGATGATACATTTTATTGATATAACCTACTATCTTCTTTCCTTAATTCTGAATTTCCCTGTCCATCAGCATTTTGGAAAATAAAACATGTTGGGAGATCATCCATTTTAAAATGGATCATCCTACTCTTGCAAACTACATAAATTATATCTCATAACTTTTGATTAAATAATTCTAACTTCTTTCAACTTTTTCAAATGTTCTCTTTTCAAATGTATTCATATTTCAATTTAGAGCCTCTTAATCTTCTTTAATGTTTTTATATCTCTCTTACATTGGTGAGTCAAAGTTTGTTCTTAAAGTCACTTACACTGGAACATTTCTTTAATATATTTGCAAGTCTTCCTAAACAGTTTTCTTTTATAATGGTTGATCTAGTCTTTAAAAAGGAAGGTCTGATTATTAAAAAACTAAATTTATTCTGTACAGAAAAAAATTATGTCCAGTAACTGAAAATGTTAATGAAATATAATAGTTGTAACTGAGGAAATACATAGACGAGGGAAAGTGCTGGAAATCCAGAACATTTAATATTAGCTTTTATAGTGTCACTGAATCACCAAGTAATGCATATCAGAGACCTTTGCTAATCTCCATCACTTCATCTATGCAAGTGATTTTCAGGATTCCTATTCTTGCTAATTTTTCTTAATTGCCCTAGGAATACGAGAAAAAAAAATCTGTAAATAGGTACATTAAATGCTCATTATTCTTTTAACTAAAATCAAATAAATCTGTTGAAAGTAACTTAAAGTAACAATTGAATTGTAGTGAAAACTAATCTGAGAATAATTTTTTTGTTTGATTGTTTGCTTGCATTGGTGATTGATAAATTTAAACTACTGGCTCCCCAGGATCTCTAAATTAGGGTTCAGATGGGTAAAAACAAATAAACCAAAAAAAAAAAAAAAAAAGGAAGCTCATAGTTGCTCCAGAAAGCATTACATAATATAGCTGCCAATGATTACATTGTTGTTGATAATTTTAGCTGACAGTCCACAATACACCACCCTCCCATGAGAGAAGGCATGTCAATAACTAAAGTACTAGTTTGGCAGAAATTGCTGTTATTCTACAAGTTTTACATTCATTATTTTGGTGCTCCAAAGAGAAAGCATTCATACAAAGTATTTTAAGTGTTTTCTAAACAATTTGTTACAAAATTGGCTTTTTCTGTGGAATGTAGAGTGTCACAATTAAAACCAATCTTAGTTATCTTTTCCAGGGAATATTAAATTGTTGAATGACCCGAGGGAAAACAAATACTCTTATTCAATACGCAGTAAAAAAAGTCCTGAAATTCTTGCTTCGGAGAATATTGTATAAGGAGTAAGGCAGTGAATAAATGTGGCATAAACCTGAATAGAAGTAAGCTGGGTTGATGTAAAGAAAGAAAAAGAAAGAAGAATAGATAATTATAGGCTGTCATTAAATTCTGAGTCATTTGATTAAATTCATGCCCTATCAGTAGTAATCAATGCTATTACTAAGGTATGATGTGTTCTGATCTATCAAAAAGAAGGTTGTCCAGCTCCTACCCTACATCTATTGGCAATATAATGTGGAATGAATAGACAGATGTACTTAAAATCCTCCTCACCTCTAGGGATTGACCTTTCCAAATGAGGTATAGCCCACTGATATGACAGTAGAGAAAACTGTAATGCTGATAGCTTTGTTTGGCTTTCCATAGGCATTTGCCTCATAAGTAAATTTCAATATACCTTGGGTTATCTGAAAATGTTGACCAAATTAGTGATCTTAAGAATGAATAATGTATAGTCTCCTTTCCCAAATGAATTAGAGAAAACTTTACAGCAAGACAGAATGGAAAGATAAAAAATGCTAATCAATATTCTATTTATCAGCCACCCATGGGTGACTAAGAATTATTAATTAAAATTCCATGCAAATAGAGGAAAAAATGCAACTACTGTAACTCTAATTGTTAACTTTATTTAGAGGCAAGAACAGTCAGACACACATGTATGCAGGACACAAAGGAAAAGGAACTCGCCTCTGAGCTACAGAATATTACATGCACAAATCCAAACACAAACACACGCACACCCCAGATGGAGGTAAAATTTATTTTTTAGGAGACTACTACTGACAGATTCTAACCTTACCTTCAATCAATCATCAGGTCACCCTAAAGAAATTGAACCAGAATATTGCAGAATTATGGTCTTTTGCTCTTCTCTCTCTTTTAAGTAGTGTGATTACACTTGAAAACAAAAATGTGTATGTTTAGTAGATGAAAAGACAACTAGCTCTTTGAAGACAAAATCCAAGGTTGAAAATTACATTTCTTTTAATGAAACTTAGGCAAGGAATATAGCCTCCAGTTTACCATGGGCCCCACTGATTCCTACTATCAAAAAACTACATCAGGCTTTCCACATGCACAGTATGTGCTTAGTCATGAAGGCTTAGCTTGCATTCCCAGGAATAAATGAATTTTTCACTTTCTAGTCACATGCTGTGTTTTCACCAGATTTTATGTTGGAACCCTTGGAGGATGTTCCAGAACACAATGTCTGAGTTTCAAACCTGGCTTTTTCATTTAAAAACTATGTGACCTTGGACAAAAGTCTCAAATTTTCTGAGCCTGTTCTCATAACTATAAAATATCAATGGGGATAGTATTAGTACCTAACTAACACAGTTACTATGATTACTAAATTGTGGTTAGGATAGAGGATAGAACATAGTAAACACTATGTGTTTGTTATTTGTTACTTTTCCCTTAAGAAACATGTAGAGTGCTCTTAAACTGCCTGCAAACTAAGAGGAGGTGACAGAAGAGGACAGAGGAAGTCAAAGGAGAATAAGTTTTAACCTTATTAATTATATGTGGGTCAAAAATGAATATCAGCACCAATGAATAGAGGATAAGACAAATGCTTTACTAAATGAAGATATTACATCTTATTTCAGATTCTTTGAACTTTTTAGAAGATTTTAAGTGGGACCGATTCTCCCACTGAAGGCAGCTTTTTATTCATTTCATTGTCAGTGCAAATGACTTTCACTCATCTGAATGCCCTCATGAGAGCTATCTGACAGTTTCATCTTCTGAAGAAACTGTTTTTTATTACATGTGCTTTTATCATGTAAGTTTTCTTGCTATTGGAAATAAAGACATGCCCCCAAACAATCTAATTTTGAGTTTTACTTTTAATGGAGGCTTTAATGTCAATAATTTGTCAAGGAATACAGAACAATTTAGAAATCTATTTCAGAATGATTGAGAAAATATTCATTCATACCAGCAATATTTCAATGTCCTTTGAGACACACATGGAAATGGTTCAAGTTGCATACACTAGTTATTTCTTAAGCTGGTGAAAAGAAGTCTCCATGAGTAACAGTAGCAGTGTTTATAAAGAGATAGAGATTAGAAAATAAGGTATCAAAATTCTAAATCTGATATTTGGTCTCTACCACTTTGGGAAAGGAAGATAATACATCAGTTAACATGAGCAGTGATGGAATAACAAAACTCAAAGCTTTGTGGCCTAATAAAATAAATATGTTGTGTCTTGTTCATAATATATATTCAACACAGGTCAGAAATAGGCTTTATTTTTGGAGTCATTCAGGAACCAACACCAATAGAGATTATCTCAACAGTCTAATGGGGGAAGGAAATATGGAAAATTATTCATTGGCTATTAGACTTTCTGCTTTTGAAATAACTATTTTCTTCCCACATTTCATTAGATACAATTCGTCACATGGCCATACTTAATTATAAAGGGGCTAAGAAGTTCAGTTTTGCCATGTGCTGAGAATGAAGAGATCTAGAATATTTATAAACAACCCTAATTACTACCACAGATGCTCATCTAGTTTACCAGAAAATTAGAAGTTCATGTAAGATTGTGGCACTTTTAGAAAAATTAAGTCTGAATGCTTTTGTTTCTATACCCTTTCTTAGCCTGAGTTCTGAGAAAGTAAAGTCTGAGGCAAGAGGTTTACGGTACTAAAGCATTATGAAGGATAACTTCAGGGTAGCAAGGGTGATAGGATAAAATAATGAAGTAGGAGAAGAAGAAGAGTAAATATGATAGGATGCATTAATATATGACCATTGATGAGTATCAAGGCCAACAGATTGCTTAATCTTTTTATACTATCTTCTGAAAAGTCATATAAACTGGTGCATCACCAGACTATGTGGTAGAGAAAGGATGAAGAATTTATCAACTGGTTTCTGTCTCTCCTGGACCAAATGTTACTCCAAATTCACATCCTCCAAGCATTTAATACATTGTACTCACGGTTCATGCACACATAACCACTGATTTGGTCCTGTAGTGCCTCATGCTTCACCTACAATGAGGAATCCCAGGACTTCCAGGAGTTTAGAGGCAAGTGATGAAGCATGAAATAAAGTATTGGGTTGTGCTTGCATAAAGTTTGGCAGTTCTCACTCCTATTTGGTCACAAAAAAAAAGTGGTTTTGGAAAAACAATTGGCCATAGGCCCTGGAAACAGATGAGGCCAAGGTCTACTATAGTATATAAGCAGATTTTTGCTACAGCTTTCTCTTTCCAGAAGGACAAAATCCTCTTGAAATTCATGGCTCACTAAACAAAACACAAATATCATGGTATTCAAATTTGAACAAAAATGTTTGACCTTGAAAGAAATGTTGGAGAAGACAGAGAGTAATGAGCTTTACTCCATGTTATCACCAATAGGAGACTGTCAAAATTACCTTATGATAAGTTTTTATAAATTAACAAGCATTTGTAAATGAACAATGTTTATAAGAAAGTTATTTTATAAATGAAGCTTCAACCATGGTAGGAATAAGAAACAATAAATTATTAATAATTAAGTCTGAGTCATTTCAATAGCTCTTTCTTCTGACAATCAGTGGGGGGAAAAGTGGAAAATTCCAAAAGGAGCATTTCCTAAATGTGAAGAAGTCAAGAACATGTTAAATGGTAATACTGATGTGCCAAAAATGGGTCCATGTTAGGCATGACAGCAACAGGATGAAAACTACTTGACAGGTTTCCACCCCAATTTCAAACTTTGCTATTTCATAAAAATCCATTTTTAGAAAATAATACCATTGAATATCACTTCATTAACTTTTCTTAGCTTTAATGTTTGTAATTTCATTTGGCAGTAACTAAACTCAATCATTCTTTTATCTAAAGAGATATGGAGGACTTTTAATATATAAAGGAAGAAGTTTTCTTTACATCTAACAAACACTTTCACTGGTTAAAGAAAAATATCTTGGGCAGCACCTGTGGCTCAAAGAGTGGGGCGCTGGTCCCATATGCTGGAGGTGGCGGGTTCAGACCCAGCCCCAGCCAAAAACTGCCAAAAAAAAAAAAAGAAAAATATCTTATGTTCTTTCTTCCTGTAATCCAATGGCTGGTAGACAAAGAAAGGGTGTATAACAAGTTTTAATTATACCTTTCAAAACCTAACATATTTGAAAACTATTCAGTGGGTGGTTAAGAGATGCTACCTTTCATTCTTGAAGGTGAAATGACGATTTGTGAGTTAACCCACAATACTAATATTTCTAAATTTGAAATTTTTGCTAAAGATTATTTTTTTCAAGAGTGCCATATCTGTGTGTGTGTGTGTATGTGTGTGTGTGTGTGTGTGTGCATGTGTCTTGCTGTCACTTCTTTACTTAAGAATTGCCAAATCAAAAACCCAGTACTTTAAATCATTTAGCTTTTCTTCTCTGATTACCTCAATAACCAATGGATGCTAAAATAGAGCACACACCAAGTCAAAAGATGGGATTGTAATATCTTCCTTTAGACAGGGAGTCAAGCAGGGCAAGGAATGAGAGAGAGAGAGAGAGAGAGATACAAAGAGAGTATAAATAGTATTTTAAAATTCATTCCTTGGCTTTGAAATAAAAAAAATATATATATGCTAGCTAATTCTAATGTTTAAGGACTTTTACCTGGAGGTAGATGTGAGCAAGATGGAAGAATAGGACATTCTAGCACATGTCTCCCTGCAAAGTCATCAATTTACACCATTATTCACATGCAAAAATACCTTCACAAGAGCTAAGGAAGCCAGATTGAAAGATCACAATATCTGGGGATAGCACAAAAATTTATAAAAAGATACATATTTAAGAAGGTATGGTGGAAAGTTTTACATTATCTGTGCCAGCTCTTCCCCAAACCCAGTTGTCACAGCATGGAGACAAGTACCTTCCACTTGAAAGGGGAGGGAAGTGAATTTTGGACTTTGCCTATAACTAAACACTGGTTCCACCTAAGTAAAACCCAATGCCAAACATCGCTCCATGGCCCAGACTCCAGGCCAGTACCTATAGAATGGGGGAATGGGGCCTCCAGGCTTCTCTACTTCCAGATTAACCCCAGAATCTCCAGGCTTCAGATTAGCCCCAGAGCTAGGCCAACCTCTGTGACACCATGCTTCATGCCCACCCCAATACCAGGCCAACCCCCATAGACTCAGGCTCTAGGCCTAATCTAAAGCCAGTTTTGTCCCACAATTTCAGGCTTTTAGCCACCCTTTACCCTTGTGCCAGCTTCCATGATGTTAGGACAGGGGTTCTCAACCTGTGAGTCATGACCCCTTTGGGGGTTGAACAACCCTTTCACAGTGGTCACCTAAATACATCCTGTATATCAAATATTTACATTATGATTCATAATAGTAGCAAAATTACTGTTATAAAGTAGCAATGAAAATAATTTTGTGGTTGCGGTCACCAAAACATGAAGAGCTGTATTAAAGGGTCACGGGTTGTGGCATTGGGAAGGTTGAGAACCACTGCCTTAGGCACTTGTGGTACCCCAGACTCCAGAACAGTCCAGAGAAGATTGGCCCACACAGCTTTAGGCTGCAGGTCCACCTTAGCACCAGGAGCATTCCTGGACTAGGACTTGAAGCCAGCTCCTATAGATATAGATTTTAGGCCTTCTCAATACCATAGCATTTCCTGCAGCCCTATACTCCAGGCCAGCCTCTGTGACCTCATGCTTCTGCAGACCCAAGGGTCACTTTTATTCCAGTTACTTCCAGCATTTGGCGAGCCCCCAATAATGAAGGTTTCAAAACTGCTCCTGTGAAACTCAGGTTTCAGATTGGACCTGGAAACCCTTCAACCTAGGCCATCCCTTGCAGATCTACCTTCAGGTCAGTACCAGCAAACCAAGTCTCCAGATCAGTCCCCATATATTCAGGATCAAGGACTGTCCCTGTGGAAATAGGTTTCAGGTCAACATTCACATACTTACCCTCCAGGAAGGCCTCACATAACCAGGTTCTATGCTACTTATACTCTCAGGATATAGGGCCAGTTCCCATGGCACTAGGCACTAGGCAAGTATCAATAATTCCAAGATCCAGACAAGCCCCCACAGATCCAGGCTCCAGGTTGCTTTCCGAGGCCTCAGGCCCAGTGGGCCCAAGATCTAGGCCTACCCCATTACACTGAGACCCCAGGAGTACCTCTGCTATAGGGGTACAGTACCCCACACTCAGACATGGCAGTTTACCTTCATGTGCTCCACATGGAAAATGGCTCTGAGATGGAGTTCTTTTCTCTGAGGACTTGCCTAGGCCTGTAGAAATGCAGAAACATTCTCACAAAAGAATAAACTGGAGAGCCAGGCCTGAGTTGCAGCTGGAAGCTGGAACAACTGTGGAGGCATTGGGCTGTTGTGCTCTGCTCCTCTCCCCTCATTAACATTATAATAACTTGTTTTGGTTTAGGGAAATGGGCTAACAGAGCATACAACCTGGCTCCCTTATGTTGTAACCCCAAACAAAATCAATTGTACATGTGTTCAGCAGCAATGGTACTGAATTGGAATTTTAATGGCAGTTTCCTGATCTTACTTTACTTCTTTTTGACTGTATTGACTTCTTACTGAATGTTTTAGAGTATATAAGATAATCAGTAAAGATGAGCAGTGTTGCTGTGCCAGATTGAGCCTCAACCTCCCTTCATACCAATCATTCCATCTGTGGTTTCTTTTCTCTGCATCAATGAACAGAGGGCTCTGGGGAACACCAGCACCCTGAAGACTCAGGCTCCAGATTATCTCCTGTGACCGAGGGCTCACGCCCACCCCCATAGACTCAGGCCTCAGGCCCAACCATATTCTAAATCCAAGATACTGGCCAGAATCCTAGGTGCAGGAACAAGACCTATCCTCACAGACTCCAACATTAGGCCCATCCCAGTGAACATATGCTCTAGAGATTCCTTAATAGACCTAGCCTCCAGGCCCAACTCCATGGACCCAGACCACATGACTGACCACCTGCTGAATCAGGTACCATCTTAGACTCCCCAAATACTCCAGCAGGAAGCCTCCTCACAGCCATGGTCCATATCAAACAGCGTACCCAGGATCTATAGTTTTCCTAGATAATGACCATCTATAAAAATGGAATAAGATTCTACTCCTTTACCTACAAAGAATGGAATAAGATCCTACTCCTTTAAATATACAGATACCAATACACAACCATAAAGATCAAGAACAGTTTAGAAACATGATATCACCAAAGGAACAAAATAAAGCACCCATAACCAAACCTAATGAAATGAAAATATATGAACTGTCAGAAAAAATTAAAATAATTATTTTAAGAAAACACAAAAAACAATTAAACAAAAATAAGGAAAAAAAAAGACTAAAAGTACAAATTAAATAGAGATTGAAATTATTTTGAAAAAAAATCAAGCAGGAATTTTAGAGATCAAAAATACAAACAACAAAATTTAAACAGCAGAATTGATAAAGCACAAGAGGTAATCTTATCCAAAACATGTTATTTGAAAATATACAGTCAGTGGTAAGAGGAAAATAAAATTTAAAATAATGAAGAAAAGCTTATGAAACTTCTAATAAAGTGTCAATATCAAAGGAGCAAATGCTTGAATGACAGAACTTCAAAGAGAATAAGAGAGACATAGAAGGCCAGAAAACATATTAAAGAAAAAGTATTAGAAATTATTCCATATCCAGAAAAGAAATAAATATCAGGTACAGGAAAAATACCTCCAATCATATTCAAAGCAAACAACACTACACAAAGACATGTTATAATAAAACTATCAAAAATCAAAGACAATGAGAGGAATTCGAAAACAGCAAGAGAAAAGAAACATTTCATATAAAAGGGAATATCAAGAAGCTCACGATGTACTTTTAGGCACAAACTTTATAGGACAGGAGAGTCTGAGAGGATATATTCAAAGTGTGGAAGAAAAACAAATTCATGCTAACCAAAAATAGATTATCTGGAAAAGCTGTCCCTCAGAAATAAAGAAAAAGTAAAGACTTCCCCAGATAAACAAAAACTGAAGGAAGTCATCACCACCAGATCTATCTTCCAAAAAATAGTAAAGGGATGAATGAAGAGAATTCTAATTAATAACGCAGAAACACATGAAAGTATAAAACTTACTAGTAAATGTCAATATAATCACATTTAAATATTTTAATACTGTGGTGGTGGTATATAAATTATTTTATCTTCAGTATGGAGATTAAAATTAAATATGTAGAAAATAATAGGTACACTTATTTGTTAGGGGATAGAACTTATAAGAAGCTTTAAATTGGGACATAAATATAAATTGTGATAGAGGGTTGAGAAATAAAAATATTGAGTTTCTTTATGAAACCAAAGATAAGTTGTTAAATCTTAAAATACTCTGTTATAACTATGGTTTCTATAAGATTTTGTTATATAAGGCTTATGGTAATCACAAAGAAAATATCTATACTATATACAAGAGGTAGAAGATAAACAGTCAAAGCTGCCATCTAATCACAAGGAAGATGGAAAGAGAAATAAAGAATATGCAAAACAAACATAAAAATTAATAAAATATTAGTAATAAATTCTTACCTATCAATAATTATCATGGATATAAATGGATGAGATTTTCCAAATCAATAGGGCAGCTGAATGGATAAGGAAAATAAGAACAGTTATATGCTGCCTACAAGAGATTCATTTAACCTTTAAGGACATACATAGACTGAAAGTGAAGAGATGGAGAAATGTATTCCATGTCAATGGAAACCAAGAGAGGAAAAAGGTTATATTTATACAACATAGACTTTAATTCAAAAAGTATAAAATAGACAAAATGTCATTACATAAACATAGAGTGATCAATTTACCAAAAGTTTATAATAACAACTGTAAATATATATGAACTCAATTTGTTTTATAATACTTATAAAGCAAATGTTAATATATCTGTAAGGAAAGATAGACTGTAATACAACAATAGTATGAGACTTCAGTATCCCTTGTTTTGTAATGAACAAATCATCTAGACAGAAAATTGATAAGGAAACAGCAGATTTAAACATTATTGGAAACTACATGAACCTAGCTGACACATATTTATCATTGCATCAAACAGTACTAAAATATACATTCTTCTCAAGTATACATGGAACATCCTCCAGGATAGATTATATATATTATACCATAATACATACTTTCCAATTTTAAGAATGCAGAAGTAACATCATGTGTCTTTTCTGACAACAATCTAAATAAACCTGGAAAACAATAACAGGAGAGATTTCAGAAAAATTAACAAATATTTGAAAATTGAACAATATGCTGTCCAACACTCAATAAGTCAAAGAAGAAATTTAAAAATATCTTGATACAAAGAAGAGCAATAACACAGGGTATTAAAACATATGAGATACATCAAAATGTTTTCTAACAGGACAGTTTACACCAAAAAGTGCCTATGCTATGGTTTAAATATAAATTGCCTTTACCAACTCTCTCATGTGATGATGTTAGCACATGTTGCCTTTAAGAGGTGATTGCTTCATTAAGATGAATTAATCAACGTCTCATGAGATAGGGTTTGTTCTGGTGGAAGTAATTTAGTTCTTATGGGAATGGATTAGTTGCTACAAGAGAGGGTTGTCATAAAGCAAGATTCTCTCTTATGTTTAATCTTTTTTTGGTATGTTCCACCCTTGCTCTTACACTTCTTAGCCACATTATGATGCAGCATGTGGCTCTATGCAGCAGAAGCCAAGCAGGACTTTCTATCCTCTATAATCAGGAGTCAATAAACCTCTTTTATTTATGAATTGCCCAGTCTCAGTTACTTTGTTATAACAACACAAGACAAATTAAAACAGCCTACAGAAAAAAAGGAGAAACATCTTAAATAAAATACCTAAAAGAACAACAAACTAAGCCCAGAGTAATTACAATGAAGTAAATAATAAATACAGTAGAAAAAAAAACAACAAATCTAAAAGTTTGTTTTTCAAAAAGATAAACAAAATCATCCAATTAGTAAACTGAGGTAAAAAGAAAGAAGATTCAAATAAATAAAATCTGAAATAAAAGAGGAGACATACAACTGATACCACAGAAATACAAAGAATCATAAGAGATTTCTATGAACAAGTATAAGCCATCAAATTGTATAACCTAAAAGAAAAAGAAAAATTCCTAATATAAAGCCTATCAGGAGTAATTAAGAGTACAAAGTCTAAACAGACTAGTAACAAGTAATAGTACTGAAAACTTAAATACAAAATTCACATCAAAGAAAAGCCGAGCACCTGATGGGTTCACTGCTGTATTCTACCAAATTTTTAAAGAAGAATTAATATCAACCCTTCCCAAATTATTCCAAAGAATTGAAGAAGAGGGAATACTTCCAACCCCTTTTTATAAGGCCAATGTTATGCCAATACTGAAGTTAAACAAGGGTGCTACAAATTATGAAAATTACAGGCTAATATCCCTGATAAATATTGATGCAAATATCCTAAATAAAACAAGAAAAAAAACAAATTCAATAGCACATGAAAAGGGTCATTCACTATGATCAAGTTGAACTTATCCCTGGGATTTCAGGATGGTTTGACACACAAATGTATAAATGTGATATATTAACAAAACAAGAGACAAATTCCATATGATCATCTCCATAGATGCAAAAAAAAAATTTAACATGCTTTCATGATTAAAAACAATCAACAAATTAGTTATCTAAGGACTGTACTTCAACTTGACAAACGTCATAGTGTATATGGCAAACACATAGCTAGCATTATATTTAATAGTGAAAAGCTGAACATGTCCCCTCTAAGAAAGACTAGGAAAAGAAAAAGAAAAAAGAAATAAACAGGGATGCCCACAGTTACTACTTCTATTCAACAAAGTACTGAATGTACTAGACTGAGAAATTAGATAAGGGAAATAAATGAAAAGTATCCAATTTGGGTAGGAGAATATTAAATTTTCTGTTTACAAATGACATAATCTACTATAAAGAAAACACTAAAAATGTCACCCAGACACATTTAGAACTTATAAATGAATTCAGTGAAATTTCAACATAGCAAATCAGCATAAAAATTCAGTAACTAATCACTAATAGGAAACTATACTAAATTAAAGAAATAAAACAATTCTATTTACAAAAGCAAGAAATTAAAAACTTAGGAATTACTTTATCCTAGGAGATAAAAGAATTGTACATTAAAACCTGTAAAATGTTTGTAAAATGTTAATTAAGGAAATCAAGTAAGACACAAACAAAATATAGCCCATGTTCATAAATTTAAAGTACTTGTTATAAAAGTCTCAATAGTACCCAAAACAATTTACAAATTCAGTGCAATCTCAAACAAAATTCCAATGATATTTTTTCCCAGAAATAGAAAATTTATTTCCAGTTACTAAAGATTCCAAAACACTCCTTTTAGAGGGATATCAAACCCCAGGTCATGTCAACATGAATAAAACATCTACAAAACACATTGTAATGAACATGTCCAAAGTCACAGCAAAAGAGAAAATTCTGCAAGCAAGCAAGAGTAAGCACTAATTGACCTATGTGGGCACATCCATCGGGGTGATGGCAGAATTTTCAGCTGAATTATTTCCAAGCCAGAAGAGAATGGTCATCCACTTTTAACCTTCTCAAACAAAACAATTTTCAGCCCAGAATTCTGCATCTTGCTAAACAAAGCTTCAACATCAAAGGAGAAATCAAATCAAATCAGAAATTTTTTTGACATGAAAAAAATGGAGGAAATTCACCAAAATAAGACCAGGTCTGCAGGAAGTACTTAGACTTCTCCACACTGACCATCACAATGAGCCACTAGCAATGTGAACACCAGAAACTAAAGGCTAATACTCAGCTTCCACAATGGTGCAAAGGATAAAACTAACCGAAGAACTTTCACAAAACAAGCTGAATAGAACTCCATCACACTTAGCAATGCTCTCAATTAATGTAAATGGCTTGAATTGCCCACTGAAGGGGCACGGGGTACCTGATAGAATTAAAAAAGAAAAGTACAAAAAAATCTATACACTGTCTCCAGGAAAACAACTAAACTTAAAGGACAAAATAAGACACAGAGTTGGAAAACAATATTTCAGGCAAATAGAAATCAGAAACAGGGAGGGGCCACAATTGTATTTTCAGACACCAGTAAATATAAAGCAACTAAAGTTAAGAAAGTTAAATATGGTCACTTCATATGGGTCAAGGGAACAATATGACTAGAATATATTTCATTTCTAAATATTTAGGCAACCAACTTAAATGCTCCAAGATGTATGAAATTGACTTAAAATGATCTGGATAGTATATGTGGTAACATCATAATAGCCAGGGACTTTAGCACCCCACGACAGAACTGGACAGATCTTCTAAACAGAAACTAAACAAAGTTAAAAAGGGACCTAAATTTCACATGCCTATGGCTCAGTGAGTAGGGTTCCAGCCCCATATATGGAGGGTGGCAGGTTCAAACCCAGCCCCGGCCAAACTGCAACAAAAAATAGATGGGTGTTGTGGTGGGTGCCTGTAGTCCCAGCTACTCAGGAGGCTGAGGCAAGAGAATCACCTAAGCCTAAGAGCTGGAGGTTTCTGTGAGCTGTGACACCACAACACTCTACTGAGAGAGATAAACTAAGACTCTGTCTCTAAAACAAAAAAAGACCAAAATTTGACCCTAGAATAAATGGGGTTAATAGATATATACATAACACACCATTCAAAAGCTAAGGAATATGCATTCTTCTCATCAGCCCATAGAACATACTGCAAAATAGACAATGTCTTATGAGAAAAATTGAACCTAAACAAAATCCAAAGAATTGAAATTGCAACATGTATCATCTCTGACCACAAGGCAATACGGTGGAACTCAACTCCAACAAAAATTTTCATCCCCACGAAAAACACATGTAAATTAAAGAACCTTATGTTGACTGACAGTTTGGTCAAGGAAAAGATAAAGGGGAAAATTATTAAATTCCTTGAACATAACAACAATGAAGATACAAAATACAAAAACCTGTAGAACACTGCAAAAGCAGTCCTAAGAGGTAAATTTATTACATTAGATGCCTATATTAAAAAACAAAACAAAGCAAAAAAAAAAGAGCACATCAATGAATCATTTTAAGAACATGGAAATGAAAGGCAATCAAACCCTAAACCTAGCAGAAGAAAAAAAAAAAGAAATAACCAAAATTAAATCAGACATAAATAAAATGAAAAAAGAAACATTCAGAAAATTGAAACAAAAGGTTGATTAATTGAAAAATAAACATAATTGATAAATCTTTAGCCAGAGTAACTTGAAACAGAAAAGCAAAATCTCTAATAACCTCAATAAGAAATGAAAAAAGGGAATAACAATCAATTTCACAGAAATACAAGATATTATCTCAGACTATTACAAGAAATTCTATGCCCTAATATTTGACAATGGAGATAAAAATCAACCAATACATAGAATCACTTGATCTCCTTAGACTTAACCAGAAAGAGAGTTTCAACAGACCAATATCAAGTACCGAGATTGAAGAAACAATAATAAAGCATCCAACAACAACAAAAAAAGCCCTGAAGCAGATAGTTTCACAGAGGAATTCTATTAAATCTTCAAAGAGGAGCTTGTCCCCATGCTGTAGACCTATGCAAAAATGTAGAGAAGGAAAGAACCTTCCCACATTCTATGAAGCAAACATGACCCTATGGTTCTATGAAGAACCACATTCTATGACACAAACATCACCCTGACACCCAAACCAGGAAAGGATCCAACTAAAAAGAACTATAGACCAATTTCACTAATGAATATTGATACAAAAGTAATAAAATCTTTTTCTTAATTAAATGATAGCTGTATACATTAATGCAAACATGGCAAAATAATAAAATATTAGTGAATAGATTACAGCTACACATTAGAAAAATTATAAAAGGGGTGGACCAAGTTGGACCAGAAGACGTGTTTAGCTGAGCCTCCTAGAATGACTAGGGAGAATAAGAGAACCCAGTCATACCTGGGGCAGGGACCTCACTCAGAGTCATAACTCAAGGATCACAGTGGGGAGGTGTTGAGCTGGATACAGTGTAGGATCCACCAGTAGAAATCTGATGAATTAGGCAAGTGATTGGGACTAGCTGGGAACAGCTGGCCTCCCATGGAGATCCAGGAGGGGAGGAAACTTTTCCAGAGTTTTCAGTTGTTGGGAGAAGATACACATTGAGTGAAAAGCTTGCAAGAATGGTCAACACAAACAATATACAGCAACTAGATTTGAATATTGGTTGGAGGAGACTTGCCATAGGTTAAGTGGCTGGTGAGGCAACTATACTCAGAAGGTCTTGACGGCCATTGGCTACCATTGTGGGAAGGCTGTGAGAAGGACTGAGTAGGGGCCTAAAGTATAGCCATTTTAATTCCACCTACTGGGATCAAAACACCATTCTTGGGACAGGCTGAGGGACTCCTGCACCGCATGGGGACTGGAGTGAGGGTGCACAGTGAGTTCTGTCAATGAAGGATTCTTGTGAGCTTTAAGATCCCAACCTGGCAGGATCTGAATGCTGAGGAAACAATCACGTGATCACTGAAGGCAAGTAAGTTAGAAATAAGGACCCAAGCATTTTTCGGCTGTGCTCCTTGTCTAAAAAAAAAAAAAAAAAAAAAAAGAATGTAAACAGCACCACATGATGACATATTTCAACATACTGCTATCAAGAACAAGGACTACTTTTTTGACCATAAGGAAAAGTTTGGCTTCACTCTGGTTGAGGTCACTTCAAGGCCTAAGTTCTGAGATAAGGTAATTTGAAGCAAAGGAGGCAGTGAGAAGAAAAAAGGAGGACGAGGAGGTGAACAAGAAGAAAGAACACATGAGGAGGAACCAACAGTAAAATTTGGGCAAGATGAAAAACCAAAACAGAGCACCCACCCCAAAGGAACATGAGGAAGCTACTGAACATGAGGAAGCTACCCATAAAAAAGGAATAGATTTGACCAAAAGTCAGACTAGAGATATGTAGAATATATAAACGATATAGTGGACCTTAAGGAAATGTATAGAATGTATAGTTGCAGTAGAAAGTATCACAAATAGGTTAGATCATGGAGAAGAAAGAACCTCAGAACTAGAGGATAAAGTTTTTGAGTTAACCTGGGTAGTTAAAGAGACAGAAAAGAAAACAGAGGAAGCACAACAGGAGATTAGAGAACTATGAGACTCCATGAAGTATTCAAACATATGAATAAAAGGGAGTCCTGAAGGGAAGAAATTGTCCCAAAGGAATGGAAGCCCTACTGGAGAATATCATAAAGGAAAACTTCCCATGTTTTAATAAGCCCCAACACAATGCTTTCAGATGGATATAGAACCTGGGGTCTTCTCAACTAAAACAGTGCCTCTCCAAGACATGTTGAAATTAATCAATCAAAAGTTAAGATGAAGGAAAAAATTCTGCAAACAGCCAGGAGTAAGCACCAACTGACCTACAGAAGCAGAGTCTTTAGAATGAGAGCACTTTTCAACTGAAGCCTTCCAAACCAGAGCAGCATGGTTATCCACCTTCAACATTCTTAAATCAATTTTCAGCCCAGAATTCTGTAGCCTGCAAAACTAAGCTTCAAAATTGATGGGGAAATCAATTTTTTTCCAGATATAGGAGCACTGAAGAAATTTGCTACAATAAGACCAGCTCTACAGCAAGTACTTAGACCTATATTCAACATTGATCATTACAATAGACCACCAGCAAAGTAAACACCCAGAAGGTAAAGGTCAAAACCTAGTTTCCACAATTACACAAAAGATAAAAGCACACAATGGGGCAGAGGCTCCTGACTAGAAGGAGAAAAACTGGATGGAATAGAACTCTATGAAGCCAATGGTGAGGAGGTGAGCCAAGAAAGAACTTCAGCAAGCTGTAAATACAAGGAATAGCTTTCAAGAAAACAAATTACAGGTACAAAGACTATCAACTAGAGGACAGCAGACCCTTCCCTCAAGCAGGAGGCCCTCCAAAGGCTCTCTGCAAGCAAGCAGGGAAAAAAAGACCTCTCATTTTGCCTCACTGGAGAGAGCTACTAAGCACCAGGTCTCTTTCTCGAGGGAGGCCCCACTTATGAACCTAGACACCACCCTCCCAGGCATAAAATTGAAAAGTTATTTCCCCTCCTCAAGTCCAAACTCCCATTCCATCCTTCCCCCCTAACATGGTGGTCTGGAGTTCTGCCCCCTGCAGAGCACAGAGTATTTGGTTTTTTCCTGAGAGATCTGGGCATAGTGTGGACTATTAATCATCAGGACAGTATCTGTGACTAACTAGTTTCTATTTGTTATTCTCTAATAGTATGTAGGAAAGTATTAACAATGTAATTTATGAAATATAAAAAATTTGAAAGGATTAAGTAGCATGACTAAAACCATTGTGGTATATGTAATAAGTCAAGAATCAGAAGAGTGGGGGAAAATCCTCTAAACTAAAAATTCTATAAATCCTTTCTAAGACTACTTTTCATCATTGTGTCTCTCTCAATACTTGATATCTTAGAGACTAAGAATGTTTTGTCAGAGGAAAAATCTTCAGGTAAATGAAAAATTGCTGTGTGTTATTGAGATTAACATCTCTCTAATTAGGTAGAAATCAAATTTTACTGTGAATTGAAATAAACATATAATATAAGATGTTACCAAAATGTAAGGTTTTTATTTACTCAGAGACCATAACTTAGAGTGGCTCCATATAGAGCTAACATGGCATGTCTTTTTCTACAAGTAGAATCTCTCTCTTTTACTCTCTCTCTACCCCCATTACTCATTAAAGAAAAAAAAAAAAGGGAATTTTACATATTGCCAAGATTGGATTTCTTAATAACCTGGGTGATTTATTAGTGTAGACAAATGAAAGAGAAAACATTTATGGAGGCTAGTAATAATCACCATTTTTCTATTGATTTAAACATACAAGAGTTTGTATTCTGGCTTAATTACTTACTACCTCCTTGCCCTTAAGCAAGGTACTTAACCTATCTGAACCTCAGGCTCCTAAAATGTAAAATGTAAATAATACTTCTTTGAGTTATTGCAAAGATGGAAGAAGATGAAAATATAAAGCAACAGGTACAGTAACTAACATAAAAGCAATAATTTTCTTTCCACTTCTTCTTATTATTTTACCTCTGCTTCATTTTTATTAAAATGTATTATAAGATACATGTATATAGAGTATGATATTGTCCTTATTATTTGAAGGTGGTAGACTGGTTAGAATTACACTATCTAACATATCTAGTTTCTAATTTTAGCTTCTCCACCTAGTTGTGTGACTTTGACTCAGTACCTTACACTTTCAAGGCTGCAGTTTCCTCATTTATGAAGGTAAATAATACTATCTACCTCTTAAAGTTGTTAAAAGGGCTAAGTAAGAAAAAGACACAGATTTCTCTGATAGCTGGAAGGGCCCAATAACTATTGGATCTTTTATATCTACCATTGATTATAATAATACAATTATTATTGAGATTAATTAGTATTTTTCTAGATCAGTGTTTCCTAACTTCAGGTTGAGGATAAACAAATAACATGTTCTATAAGTTTAATTTTATCTTGTCTTTTAGAAACAGTAACATGGCTCTGTTTTTGTCTCTTGTACACTCCTACTCATTTCCAGAGTCCAAATATATAACTAAGATGAAAAATGAAATATTGCTTTAGATTATTATAATCTGTGAAAATACAAGTAACTAATGAAGAAATTGGTTCTCTATTAACTGGAGAATTATTTCCTTCTGAGCCTAAATTTTATGAAGGCAGATCACATTGAAGGCTCTTTTATAGTCTCTTCTCCTTTCCAGAATAAAAGAAACCAACTGATTAATCAAAGAATAAAATGGAGTCCTAAGTTTGTAGGCTACCCATCTGGCAATACCACCAGCATCATCATGCACAATTGGCCCGTGAAGATACCATGTTGATATCACTAGGCACAGATATCACAACTTACCATTGATATCAACAATTTTGGGAACTGGACACTACTAATAGAACTATTGCCTCATGAATTGGTTCAGATGATGAGCTGCTAAAAGGAACAATCACTGTTCCCATGCCAAAGTCCTATCTAGTCAGTTTGAGTATTTATACCTACTACTAACACAGGTTTTGTCTTATTTCACTTTTCCTCCAACAAAATCTCCTACCACCCCTACCCAACATCCATAGGCCAGGATTGTATTGAAAAATATCCCTTTATCCCTCAATTCATATCTTATCTTCTTCAAACTCTCCAAATATCTACATTTCTCTATGTCTAAGCTATTAAGGCCAAGGTAAAGAAATGTATGTATTTTTTTCTTAGACAATGGTAGCAATGAACTTGCTCATTAAACAAGACTATTATTTTTACCTCTCTTTAATGAAGATAGGCAAATATTACACTATAGATTAACAACTTTATTAACTAAGGAAATTATAGCTCTTTAAGTAGATATCAGTGTAATAATATAAGAAAAAAGAGTAATGGGCTTAAGGGCAGCTTGGTAAGAACTACAGGCAACACCTAATATAGGCATAAGTAATTCATGGTCCAGAATCACGAAGCATCAACCAAAATAACACATTCCACTGGTGGAAGAATTAAGGTATCATAGGCTGCTATGAACTGGAGTGTGAAATATATACTGTTCTCCTGGTATTGCTGAGTGCACACAAGGGAAAATGCAATTCAGAGACAATATACAGCAAGACTTTTTTTTTTTTTTTTTTTTTTGCAGTTTTTTGTCTGGGGTGATCCCGCCACCTCTGGCATATGGGGCCGGCACACTACTCCTTTGAGCCACAGGCACCACCCTACAGCAAGACTTTTAATCAGTCATTTAGCACTTTAGCAATAGGAAACACAATATAACTTCTGGACTGTAGTGAGTCCATGTTATTTTTGCCAACAGAGATTGGCTTTCATATGTATAGCCCTTTAAAGCCCTCCAGAGTGCCTCAGAATTCCATGTACACCTAGACCATCATTTTGAACTATCTCTACATTGGTTTTGAAACTTATAAACTGACACTATTATTAAGCAATGAATTAGAGAGAAGGAAGTATTATTTGATTATGTCCAAAGGGAGAAATAATATCTTCCAGCAAATTCCAGTATAGTGATGTACCTCAAATAATGTTTCAGTCAATTATGGGTCATGTGTGTAAATGATGAGGTAAGATTATAATAGAGCTGAAAAATTCCTACCACCTACTGATGTCATAGTTGTAGTAACATTGTAGTGCAATACATTACTCATTTGTTTCTGGTGACATTGATATAAAAAAAGAACATATTGCAGTGTCAGTTGTATAGAAGTATAGCACATACAATTATGCATGGTGCATATCACTGGATAATGAGAAAAAATAATTATGTTACTGGTCTATTCATTTTCTATACTTTACTTTTTACCATCATTGTAGAGTGTATTCCTACTTATTAAAAGAAAAAGAAATTTAAGTGAAAACAACTTCAGTCAGGTCCCTCGGAAGAATTGCAAAAGAAAGCATTGTTATAATAGGAGATGACTGATCCATGCATGTCATTGTCCTTCAGTTTTCCAGTGGGACAAGATGTGAAGGTGAAAGACAATGGTATTGATGATCATGATCTTGTGAAGGCCTATGTTAATATATGTGATTGTATCTTAGTATTTTAAAGGATACAGAGTATCCCAAAGGTCAACGATAAAGTTGTCATGCATAGGAAAAATGGAAAATTATAGCTAAATATACGTTTTTCATAAAATATTGATTACAAAATTTTACAAAGCAATGGCCAACATGTACAGAATATTTTATAAAATTTTGTAATGATTATTCTGTAAATAAAGCTACATTTAACAGCAATTTTCAATTTTCCCTATGTATGGCGACTTTATGTGTGACCTTTGGGACACTGCAATTTGAAAATGTAAAAAAATAAAATTTAAAAGCAGAAAAAAGCTCAAAAATAAGAACACAAAGAAAGAAAATATTTTTATATAGCTGTAAAATGAGTTTGTGTTTTAATATAAAGGTTTTGCAAAAGGGTCAAAAAGCTAAAAAAAAAATAAAAGCTTCTAAAGTAAAAGTTATAGTAAATTAAAATTGATTTCTTATTGTGAAAATAATTTTTTAATAAATTTAATGTAGCTTAAGTATACAGTTTTTTAAAAAGCTGTAGGAGTGTACAGTAATTTTCTTGGCCTTCAAATTCATATACGACTCTCTCACTGACTCACCCAGAGAAACTCCCAGTCCTGCAAACTCTATTCTGAGTAAGTGTCCTGTACAAGTTCTCCATTCTTTATTTTTTTCTAGTGTATTTTTACTGTAATTTTTCTAGATTTAGATATGTTTAGATACATAAATATTTGCAATTGTGTTACAATTGCATACAATATTCAGTATAGTAGCATGTTGTGTAGAGGTGTGTAAGTGTACTTCACAATATATACACAATGATGAAATTGTGTAATGACACACTTCTTAGTGTCTGTAGTCAAAGGATATATAACTGTGCTTTTAAGGAATCTATGAAACAGGAGGTTCTTATCTGGCCTCATGTTGATAGCTTTTTCTGATATGACAGAAAGTGTAAAGAAAAGATGAGGTGGTGACTTGTTGGCGGTAGACAGGAACAAAATTTTATTTAGGAGGCCTGTGATTTGAAATCACACAATTTGATTTGATATTTCAGCTATTTTAGCCTTTACTGAGAAAAGAAGTGGCATTTTTCTACTGTTTATTGATGGTTAGTTCTCTTATATAATCACTTTCTCTAAGATTCCTCTTCAAATTAATAAATATTGCAGTTCCTAAAATATTGTACCCACTTTTTACACAGTATAGCAAAAGAAAAGTAAATCATTAACCATTTTTTAAAGAAAATTACAAGACAAAAAAGCATCATTATGCATGATCATCAGAATATCCCAAAGAAAGCTTAACTTTTTCATGTGGTAGTCACTTGCTGCTTTTTAAAAACTAATAGTAATATAAAATAGTTTGGGAATTACCTCTTCTCTTTGTTCATAATGTAACACTAGATATACTGCAATGGCAAGAAGAGTTTACCAGATAGTCCAAGACATGAGTTTAAGGAGAGTAGTTTAAATGAATTATATAAAAAATCAGGATCTTTTTTTTGTTAACCTCAATCCTAATTATAATCTCCTTTTCTTTTCATTTCCATTGCCACAATCCTGGTCTATACCTTTATTGCAATAATCCCCCTATCCCCAAGTCTTTTCATTGAAATTCATTGCTAACATTGTTGCTGAAGAAATACTACTAAAGTATAGCCCTTGTGACATTCACATATGAGTAAATATTCAATAGTTCCTCATTATCAATTTAATAAAGTACACATTCCTTAATCTAAGTTTTCTATGATTTCATGTTTCCCTATTTTATGTTTCACAGGATGATACCTTTAATTCAAACTAAAATAACCATTTTAAAATGTTAATACTTTTTCTTTTTTACAAATTTAGCAAGCTCAAAATCTACTGCCATTGTAGTCTTTCTTAGTGTGATCACTACTCTACTACACTCCAGTAACATCTTATTTGTACCACTCTTAACAGCAATTGGCACATTCTGGATTGAATTAGTTATTCCTTTACTCAACAATATGTACTAAACATTGCCAGAGATCAATAAATATTTATTGGATTAGTACATGTGTGAATGTACTTTCATAAGCCATTAAGTATGGCTACCTGTAAACTAGGTCTACATAGGATATAACCTATTTCTTTAATTGGGAGAGACTCTTGTGTGAGTCAGTAGGATCACTGAACAATGACAGATTATTTTGCTATGATCACATATCAAGTGGAAATATTATCAATTTTTAGTAATATTTAACATGTGAAAACTTCAACATTAAGTTGATGAAAATTATAATGTATAAGTCACATTAAAGGGTACAGATATAGCTCATATTTTTTTCCTGTCAATAGAGGAATAGTATAGTAAAATCATTACAAGACGTTATAGCTGAAGCAGGTCTCATGTCGCCAACTATGCAAAGTATTCAGAATTTTCTTTCATGGAATATATGCATAAACATCCCCAGAGCTAACTGCATTACAGATATAGAGCTGTCATTCTTTCCATTTCTTGAAACATTCACTTTCAAAATCATAAATGATCTGTAGGAGGGCCCTTTGCAAGAAGGCAGCTTACAATTTTTATTTTTGCTTTTAAGCTGATATCATTGGCAAATACTTTTTCTTTTGTAACTAATAGTCCCTGTGGGATGTATTGCAATGGTAAAAAAAAAAAAAAATGATCAAAAGACATCGGGGCAAAAAATTAAAACATAAACTTGCTTTCAGTGCTCAATACATCTTCTTCTTCTTCTTCTTTTTTTTTTTTTTTATAGAGACAGAGTCTCACTTTATCACCCTTGGTAGAGTACTATGGCATCACACAGCTCACTGCAACCTCCAGCTCCTGGGTTTAGGCGATTCTCTTGCCTCAGCCTCTGGAGTAGCTGGGACTACAGGCGCCCACCACAGTGCCCGGCTATTTTTTTGTTGCCGTTTTGGCCGGGCCGGGTTTGAACCCGCCACCCTTGGTACATGGGGCGGGTGCCTTAGCCACTGAGCCACAGTTGCCTTCCTAATACATCTTCTGCTTAAAACTACAGATTATCAGGTAGTAGCAACAAATGACTCTAGGTTTCAATCCAGTTCACTAATAAAGATCTCATAACTTTTATTTTTTTAACTACTGCATACTCTTTTGAGGATGTTGAAAGATATACTCCCCTTCATAGAAAAGGTACTTTTTCTCCTCCAGAACAAAGTTACTTTAATGTAATACATTCAAGAGGGCTTCGAAGTCATAACCTCTAGGAATCAATTATTAGCCATATATGATGGGTTATTTCTTGTAGTATACCAGAGTACTCTTTTTCAGATGTCCATTTTTTCAATCATTATAACATTTACTGAATTCTCATAGAATATACAATACTTTACCAATAACCAAAGGTATAGAAATTAGGGTAAATGAACTATAAACAAATGGTTTTCTTTAGAAATGTATTCCTGTTCACATATCTGAGAAGACACAGCAACACTGACTGGGACATTAGAATATGACTTTAAAGTGCTCCCTTATAGCCAGCCTGTTTTCCTGTCTCCTGACCTAAGCCCTGCCCTCAAGGATATTTCATGCTCCTCACAAAACTGTGTCTATTAAGAAAGATGTATTTGGTGGTTAGGTGTAGTGACTCATGCCTGTAATCCTAGCAAGCTGGGAGGCAGAGGCAGGTGGATTTCTTAAGCTCAGGAGTTCAAGACCAGGGTGAGCAAGAGAGATATTCTGTATCTAAAAGTAGCTAGGTATTTGGGTTGCTTCCACAACTTGAAAATTATGAATTGGCCCTTCAATAACCTCCAAATGCCCATCAACCCATGAACGGATTAACAAATCGTGTTATATGTATACCATGAAATACTATTCAGCCATAAAAAGATGGAGACTTTACATGTTTTACGTTTACCTGGATGGGGTTGGAACACATTACTCTTAGCAAAGTATCTCAAGAATGTAAAACAAAAAGTATCCAATGTGCTCAATACAATTATGAAACCAATATATAAACACTTACATACTCATACAAATGATAAAACATAAATATAGTCTAGCAAGTGGGATGGGAGAGGAGAGGGGAAGGGGGAGAGTGATTGGTCAGAGGAGGGAGGGCATTTGGTGGGAATTTCACCTAATGTGCATAATGCAAGGGTATAATTCAAAATAACTAAGAGAAAAAAATAAAAATAATTAAAAAAAACTAAAAGTAAATTTTAAATGTCTTACCACAAAAAATAAGTAAGGTGATGATGATCTTAATCAGTTTGATTTAAGCATTCCACATTATATATTGCATCATCACATTGTACCTCATAAATGTATACAGTTATGATTCTAATTAAAAATTAATAAAAAGAGAAAAAAATACATGTTTATTTTTCTAAGCAATAAAAAAAATTAAAAAATAAAATAGCTTGGCATTGTGGCAGGCAACTGTAGTCCCAGATACTGGTGAGCCTGAGGCAAAAGGATCACTTGAGCCCAGGTGTTTGAGGTTGCTGTAAGCTATGATGCCATAGCACTCTACAGAGGATGAAAAAGTGTGAATCTGCTCTGTCAAAAAAAAAAATATATATATATATAGATCGTTATAGAATAGATATACAGCTATATATATATATACTTGTAAATAAATAATATACATACATACTTTTCCTAGAAACACGATCTCACCAATTCAATATATTTAATACCACCAATGTATTATTGATTCCCAAAACTATATTTTTAGTGTAGTGTATATCTCTCTTCTCTCTCTTCTATGAATTTAAAACACACATTTTCAACTGCCTTCTAAACAATGCTAATTGGATAGACCACAAAGAGCTGAAACTCACTCAGCATATATTCAACTCTTTATCTTTTCACAACTTCCTTTTCATCCTGTATTATCAGTTTACGGTTCACATTTAAAGAATAATACATAGAGTTATTTCATGTATTCAGTTTCATAAATCATAAATATGAGAGTCATTTTCAATTATACCTTATCAACCAATCATCAAGTCCCACCAACTTTATCTCCTGAATAGCTCTGGAACTGATCCTGTAAGTATTTATCTACTATATGTGCAAGGCATTAGGTTGGATGCTAGGGTAAAAGTATAAGCAGACAACAAAATACTTACAAGTGAAAAATTATCAAGCACTTTGAATTTAACATGTTTAAATTTAATTCCTTTCTCAATCACTATTCCCTCACCTATTGTCCAAATCTATCCTTCCTACTATTACCTTTCTAATATCATTTCTATTTATAACACTATAATCATTCAGCAATTAAGTTAAGGAACTCAGGGTCATTTTCAGTTTAAGAAATTTTTATCTCATCCTATAGGAGATGGGGAGCTACTGAGAGACTATAAAAAACAAAAACAAAAACAAAAAACTAATACTCTATTTTTTTTTTTTAATCATGGCACTGTCAATGATTTAAGTAGAAGATTCAAGGGGGAAAAGACTAGAGGATGAGAAACCATTCAGAAGCTGTGGCAATAGTCTTGTACAGAGGTTATGGGGGGATGAACTAAGGTAGTGGCAATGAGAATAAACATGAGGTCTCTCTCATCCAAAACTTTTATTATTTAAACTATATGCTATTTTTTCTTATCACAGATTCCTGAAGGAGTTGGATTTTTAGATGAGTTTTTAGAAATTAATAATGATATAATGCTGAGGCAAAATAACTTGTTTTAGGAATTCTAAATAGATGTCTATGCAGCAAGAATAAGTCTGCCCTTGGAAAAATATAATGTATTACAGGGTGTTCATAAAATCTCTGGTAAAGTCTATACTCAGTACACTTACTCTTTGGAGAATTACTGAGGGTTACTTAGAGTATCAACAACTGCCACATCTATGCTATACTAGTGATGGAAGACAAGTGATACTGATAAAATTACAAACTAAGAAAAAAGACATGAAATTGAGAAAAACAGCTTTCTACAAGATGTGCTTAATTAGGAAGTAAAGGAGTTTAGGAAGAGGGTAAATACAGATAGTCTTGAAAGGAATAATTTCCTGTGTTAATGGAGAAAAGTTTTTATATTTTGTCCTTTTTGTAGAACATTTGAGGTCAGCCTGAAGAGTATCTAACAATTATATTCTTACTATGTCTGGGGGCTATTATAAGCAATTTATATATATTAAATATTTGCTTTTCACACACCAAAAAAAAAAAAAAACCTATAAAGTAGGTGCAAGCATCATCTTCATTTTACAGAGAGAGAAACTAAGACAAGACCACTTATATTACTACCTCAAGATCAAAAACACTTTTTAAAAACTTTGAGGAGGTTTCCTCCTTACATATTAAAGATTTCATGTTCTGAGTGAATGGCATTTATAGGTGTTTAACAATAAAAATTATATTGTGTGGGACACCTACTGAGTATCAGACATTGTACTGAAAAAGGATTCCCTCATTGAATCATCACAGCACCTGTATATATTTACTATTTTCATCCTATTTTACAGATAAGAAAACTGAATCACAATTAGCTTCAAAAAACATGCTCAAGTTTACATGGCAGATAAATGACATAGCATCAAATTAAATCCAAGTTTGTTCAGAGCTTTCACTCTCAGTCATATGTGGCATTGTGTCCCTTCCTAGCAGTAAGCAGAAGTTTAAAAAGCATCTGCTTGAGACATTGATTGACTAAAGTGCTGCAGAGACTTTTGCTAACAGTATAGAAAAAGGAAATTCTAAAATCTAAGCCACTTGCCAATCATGAGGTGAATTATGAGATCAATAGAATCATTTATAGAATAAACACCAAGATGGGGTAACTCTCAGAAGATTCCTCCAAGACTAGATTGTCCCTTCTATTTACAGAGTCATGTTGTTTTCAGGATAACAATCAAAATTCAAAATTCAATCAAAATTCAACTGGAAGACAATCTTGATATTCAGTCAATTTAAGATAGAATAACAATTTAACATTTGTCAAGTATTTTCCTTCTTCAATACTTTCTAAAAACCATTACCTTCAGTATCTAATCCAATGGAATTAGACAAATAATTAAGACAAAACAAAAGGAACAAGAATAGAAATGGTTCATTATTTTTATTCCATGAAAGCTTACTACAAGTATGAATCAATGCTCACTTCCACCTTCTGAGGAAAAAGCATTTTCACATGCAGTTTAAAGGTGGGGAAACTGAAAGGCAAAGTTACCTAACTAATGACTGGTACCCAGGAAACAGACCCCAGAAGTCTAGAGTTTCAGTCTTCATGTTCTGTCCCTTTGGACACCAAATGTACTTAGTACTAAACTCATGTATAGCACTGATTTTATTTTTCATATCAGTATACAAAGCATATAACAATCAGTCTTAGGTAATATTTATCAGGGATTGCACTATACCAAGCATCAGAGTTTGCAGCATACCTAGCACTTTGTAGAACTGAAATTGAGTTTGAAATCTAATGGAACTGTACATCTGGTCTTCAGTGTGTATATTGGGATGAGGAGTACTGGGCAAAGAGGTTTATCCTTGGTTTGTTATGAAAGGGGGATGCTTTGCGTAAGTGTTTGTTAGTTTATGTGTTTATATATACCTACAAACATACTAGACATCTCTCCAAAGTTCTTGTCTGTATCCACATTATACAATGATAAAAATGTTTAACTCCAAGTAAATGTGCAATGCAAGAAACAAATGAATATAAACATTTACTGGCAGTAACTGAATTTGTGAAATTCTCTAACATTATTGGAAATAGCCTACTACAACAATTATCCCAAACTTCTGTTACACTTAACAGCTTTTATGAGAACATTAAAGGAATGCAACAGTGTTGTTTTGTTTGCAGGCATCATTTTATGTTCCAAAGGCTAATCTGGATCTTGTTGTTATTTTTTAAAGATTTGTAAAAATTCCTCACTGCAAAGTGACTTAGGTTCTTTGAGTACATTGAAAGCAATTATGAAACAATATTTTTTTTTATTGAGACAGAGTCTCACTTTGTCACCCTCTCTGGAGTGCTGTAGCATCATAGCTCACAGCAACATCAAATTCCTGGGCTCAAGCTATTCTCTTACCTCAGCCTCCCTAGTAGTTGGGACTATAGGTGCCCACCACAACATCCAGCTATTTTGTTGTTGTTGACTGTTTGTTTAGCAGGCCAAGGCTGGACTGGAACCCATAAGCCCTGGTGTAAGTGGTTGGCACCCTAACCACTGAGCTATGGACGCTAAGCCCAATGTTTAATTCATAATAATACAGACTATGAAGGGCTGCTTTTGAAGATTGAATGAGATAATATATTTTAAGAAGTGTGACAAAATGCCTAGCACATAATGGAAAGTTAAAAAAAATACCCTTTGTTACCTTGAGCTATGAGATAGAGGCTAGGCTGTTATCAACCTTCTGAAAGTTGATGTGGGTGAAGGGCAAATTTTTGTTACTTTTCTGGAATGTATCAGTTATTAATAAGCTATTAAGCTATTTTATTTCACTCCTGGAATATGACAGTTAGATCCTAAGATCTCCTGGGCAGCCTTAATTTGAGAGAGGCAAGGAAATAACTATCACTGCTTTCTAGCTGTATTCATTTCTCCTCTTAGAAAATGAAGGGAAGTATCTTATCTGACTGCTATACATAGGTCAATGAATCTATGAAGACCTAGATTTAGTATGGATATCAAGAGGATAAATGGATAACAGAATTGACTTATGTACTTATGGAACAAACTGTGAAAAGTTGCTACACACTTAAGACTTTTAGCCCTGGTAGGCAAAGTGGTCATTACTATTGACTGAAGTAAAACTTATTGCTGGAGGCAAATTTTATGTCAATCTTTATTTTGGTTCTTTATGAGTGTCCCATAGATTACTTTCAGTGCTTTGACTCCTTTTATTGGTATGAATTTTGACTTCTATGTGTTTTTTGCTTTTGGCTCACTGACTAGTACTGACTTTTGAACTCATCCCAAACTCTAGTAGTGTTTTGTTTTCCTTGGGTTCTAATACTATTAACGCCTCTTTATTCTGGTGTTGAACTCTGCTATTCCTCGCCAGTTCAGAATACCTTCCCTATTTCTGGGTTCCACCAATGTGTGGAGGCCAGTGTGACATGTATTTGTCTTGAAATTCAGAAAACAAAATAATCCATCAAATGCAATATAGAGTCCAAGACAGTGTGGATGAAAAAAGCTGAAGATTAGGTGTGACTCTGAAGGCAGTGTCTACTTTATTAAAATAACTAAAAAAGTTTAACTATGCAGCAATTTGTCATGGAAGAGATTAATTTTGTTCCACAAATACATTAGTCCATTCCATTATTCATTTATACTCTTGGTGCAAAGTACTAAGATCTGTTGCCTCCATATTTTACATAAGTTTCTTCATTGTTAGATGCCTAATGTCCATCTCCCTAGCTTGAAAAATATTAAACTAATATTGCCTATCATTAGCAGAAGCACTTTAAAAAGTGGTAGTTTGTAATTTTATGAAGAGGAAGAAGAAAGTTTCCTGTTTTACAGCTTATTAGATCTTTGAAAGTCTTATAATGGAATATAGGTAATTTTACTGAGTAAAAAAGTATCAGTAGGAAAGTTTCTTTTTTCTATGTAACTGTACATGCTGTGCAACTTCTGCCTACATATCTCCATTTGAAGCAAACTGGAGGTACTGAGTTAAAAAGCCTGAGCCTGTGTGTTTAATAAACATTGTTGGGATTGCCACTCCAGTGACTGAGGTTAACCTGAATTAAAAAGAATTGATTGACAGAAATTCAATTTTTTTTCTCCAAAGGGAGATTTATTTTTCCTTCTTAATCATGTATTATTAACCTCCAGAACAAAGGGCCAATGAGTGATGGAATTGACAAATAAAAGGTATGTCACCTGTAGAACCACCTTTCAGAGCCAGCATTTTGCTAAACTGTCTACTGGGAGGAACTTTCTGAGAGGCATTTAGTTTGAAAAAAAAAATCTTCTACCTGACTCTTTTACCTTGAAGGGTCTTATTTTCTAAATATATTGCTAATAGGATGGTTTCAGAAGCTGTTCATTATTTCCTGTATTATTGGAACTGTTTGATATGTTGAAGGCGGAAGGTAGGAGGATTCTTAAGTAACCATAGCTCTAGAGGCTTGGTGCTTGAGGGGCAGAAATCTGTTTGCTTGGTTTTCTAGTTAATATTTTTTTTCCTGTAGATAAATAGACTGTCAGTTTTCTGTTGTTAAGCTCACACACCAATGTCTTTTTGCTTTCATTTATGTAAATATTCCCAGAAGCACTTCTACTTTGATCCTATGTCCTAAGAGTTGATTTTCCTTAGTAATCTAGTCATAACACAGAGCAATGCCATTATCACCTTTGATACTTTTAATCCTGACACTCAGAGAACAAGGAAAATTATTCCATTTCATTAGTTTAAATTCATAGCATAAATGTTTATCTTTTATAGTATCTTTCTTAGAAGTCCAACCTGAATTCAGGGACCAAAACAAATTTCAGAGTGCAAGAAGAGGTAGAATTCAATAGAAGACAGCTTTCTTTCTGGAATGTCATGTTTCTTTACTTCCTTTCATTCTTCTCTCCTTCCCTCCTTTCCTACATTTTTTCCTTCTTTCCTCACTAACTCTCTTTTTTTTTTCTTTCCTTTAGCAAATATTAATTAACTGAGTGGCTATGGTGTCCCAAGAACTATGATAAGTACTCAAAGTACAGAGAAGAGTTAAACAATAATCTGAAACCTTTGTGTATAGACATGCTGGTTTACCTACATCAAAGTAAGGTACATCTAGGAAGTGGTGGGGAGTGAACATCAGGAAATGGACACTGATTACCATAGTAAATAAAAAGTGAATAAATATAAAGGAACTGTCAATCTGTGCTTAGAACACTGGTGAATCTTGCCCCTAGGAGAAAGCTCTATATCATAACACCTGAAAACCTAAGAACTGTGTATGTTGTCCCAATAAAATATGGTCAGGAAATAGCAAGAAGATTATTAAAGAAGAAACATTTACAATTAAATTTATAAATCCTAAAGTTGGAGTTACATTTAATGAGCATATAATTCTACTAAGTGATGTATAAAATTGTCTGTTTTGATTCAGCCAAAGTTTATCCAAAGCCTTTTTATAGGAATCTCTTTAGTTACCAATTGTGAGGAGAAAAAAAAAAAAAAAACTCAGACTTTAAATGACTCAACCTGAAAATTCTTAAATATTGAGATCCAATTTGAATATGATACAGTCATTCATTTCAACAAACATTATTATACTGGATAAAAGAATTAAAGGGAACATTTGCTTGGTACTTTGAGGAAATTAAAGGAGTTTATAGTCTATTAGGAGAAGTAGATCCTATGTAAAGTTTAACCATATAAATGCTGGTTTTGTCAGTCAAAAATAGCTTAATATTAACAATTTCATAGAATTCAACTTAATACTGAAAGACAAGGGCACAAATAACATAGCATAATTAACATAATAGAGATGCAATACACATGGAGAAAATATTGTCAGCTTCATGGATAAGGAGGCAGGGTTAAGGCCTATGGGTTCGGGAAAACAGGTTTGGCAGGCTGGTGTTTTGGCTATATTCTAAAAAGTATAGGTAAGATTTTTATACACAGAGATAAGAGTAGGTAGAACAGAGGGACAAATGTGTAGAGTCAATAAAGTACATAGAATTTATAGTAAGCAACTGTTAGTAATTTAGCCAGAATGAGGGACATAGATATGAAAGTAAGTCATAGGATATAAAATTAGAGAAGAAGTAGAAGCAAAACAATAAGTGATCTTGCACATCAAATTATGAGTTTTAAATTTCGTTCAGCAGACAATGAAGAAGTTTCACACAATTTATTGTGTCAGGGTTTTACCAACTCAAAGCTGGATCTCAGAAGCATAACTGTCAGCAATGAACATGGTGTATTAACAGTGAATGGAATGAAAAGCGAGATAAGATTTCAAGCATCAGAGTAAAAATGATGAAAGCAGGGTAAATTATAGAATATTCAGTCTTCTGACGAGGAACCAAACATATAAGAGCTGCTTATCCATAGGAACTTTTGACAAATGGGTAGATAATAGTCTGCCTCTCATATTTCCAGCATCTTCTTTTTGACCCTATTTTCTCTCACCTTTAGGTACTTAGTTTTCTTCTGTGCTTGCCCATTTTTTCCATTAAAATCATTCTCATGTCAAAGTACTTCCAACAATTCATTCACAATGAGGTATAAATGAGCACAATAGCTTAGTATGATACCTCTTATGTTCTTCCACTATCACTGGCTCTTAGCTTATAGGGGTAGTCTATTTGATTTGTTTATAAGACTGGCAAAGGAAACTTCTTTGGAAGTAGGGAGACTAGGAGACTGTAATACATGGCCTTTTATTTATCTATTGGTGTCATTATGGTATTTACAAGAAAGGCACTGGGCCCATGAGGAAACTTACCAGGAAAAAGATTAATACAGCAACTTGTGGCATCTGTTTAAAAGTAAAGGATTAATCGTGCAAAACCCTCAATGCCATGATGTGTTTAGACAGTATTAAATAGTGATTAAAAGAATATTCTTTTCCATTAAGCAAACCTACCTCATATTTCTAGCTGTATGAATCTGGAAAAATTATTTAGCTTCTCTGAGCTTAATTTCCTAATACAAAAAAAATGGAGCTATATCATTTATTCATTTCCATGTATCAGAGCATCCCAAACCTTAGTTGCTTAAAGAAAACAACTATTGCAATAACTATTAAGCTAACCAACAATTTGTCTTATACTTTTGCCAACTGGTAATTTATATTGGATTTTGCTGAGCAGTTGTTCTGGTCTCACTTGTGCTCCCTTATGCATCTATAGTCAGCTGCAGCTTAGTTACTAGGCTATTCTGGGGGTTGACTGGTACTATGTTTTTCCCCACATAAACATGGGCTTCCACCCTCCAACAGGTTATCTTTGTCTTGATCACATTGAAGTGAGAGTCAAGGGTAAGGGGAGAAAGAGAGAGAATAGTTTCTTTAGCCTCAGACTCCAAATTGGCACAATATCACTTCTGATATCTTTTAATGACCAAATGAGGTGTAAGGAAAAACTCACAGAGTGAGGATATAGGTTCTATTTATTGATGGGAAGAACAACAAAAATGCATTTCAAAGAGTATGGATATAGAAAGTAGGGAACAGTTATGGGTATATAGTCAATTAGTACACAATAAAAAAATAGTAAGAGTAGATAGATATCTTAACACCATTGTGTGAATTAATTAGATAATGCACATGAAGTTCTCATTACAGTTTTTGATATATTAATTTATAAATTAATGTTTTTTGTTACTATTCTGTCAATAAGGTGCTTGACTCAGAGAGTCTATTACTGCTGATGAAAGATTTTATTTTATTTATTTTTGTATTAAATCATAGCTGTGTACAATAATGCATCCATTGGGTACAATGTGCTGGTTTTGTATATAACCTGAAATACTTACAATAAATGGTTAACATAGCCTTCACTGCACTTTCTTAATTATTGTGTTAAGATGTTTATACTCTACACTTAGTAGAGTTGACATGTATATATAGTTTCTGAATTATGAACATTCTGTGAGGGTAGCAGATACCAATCTATTGCCCTTATTTTGAATCTAATTAAATGTAGGAGACCTAAGAAGTCTAATTTTCTCTCTCAATAATGCCTCTGACAAGGTTTGTGATCACTCCTTTATGTCTGGTTAATAATTTGTGGGCCCAGCCAAGTTAACTATAGGTCAACTTAGAGAATGACAGTGGAAAAAGATTCCTTCTACTTTCTAGATAACAAGTGCTGGGATGCATTGGAGTATACTCACTTTGTAGTAACCACAATTGAACTATTTTCTAAAGCCCAAAACTCTAAGTCTTTACTAAGCGCCACCCTATCATACCTTGAACAGAGCACACCAACATTTTCAACAACAAATATTTACTAATGACTACCATGTGTGCAAAATATGGTAACAGGCATAGCCATACAGATATTTGTAAGTTTTGCCTGAGGAGTAACATTTTTAATATTGTGTTCCAGAATAATATGCAGATTTTGTAAACTTTATTATTAGTAATGATGTCAGGTAGTTATACTCTGTGAAATAACTTTAAATGTTTTAGAAGTCACTGCTTAAAATTTTATCCCAATCCAAAAAGGAACATCTGCTTGAAAATAAATTTGGAAAATTCACTTATGATAAAAAACAGGTTTATAGACATGATACTAAAATCATCCACATAGCTAAGTAGATTTATTAGAGGAGAGAGAACTAGTTCTGCTTTCCAATTGTCAAAAACATGCTCTAGCTGGTGTACCTAATATTAAAATTAATTTACATATTGCTTTGGTCACATAATATCAAAAAGAAAAAAATATATATATATATTACTAAGTCCCTGATTTTCTGTTCTCTATCAGCTCCAAATGAATACCAAGCATACATATCAATTTAGGCTATAGCCACTATCTCTTTTTAGGTTAGAATATGCTAAACAGAAAAAAAAGAATAATTTATTTTTTAGACTCAGCCCAGGTACATCAAACTTCCAAAAACATCATTTTGTACATTTTGCTAAAATATAACATTAGAAAATACAGAAAATTATTTCAGATAATTTAATTATTCTTTTCTTTATCCATTTACTTATTCATTTATCCATGCATTCTCCCATCAAAAATTTGTTGAGGGCTCGGTGCCTGTGGCTCAAGAGGCTAAGGCACCAGCCACATACACCTGAGCTGGTGGGTTTGAATCCAGCTTGGGCCCGCCAAACAACAATGACGGCTGCAACCAAAAAACAGCCGGGCATTGTGGTGGGCTCCTGTATTCCCAGCTACTTGGGAGGCGGAGGCAGGAGACTCACATGAGCCCAGGAGTTAGAGGTTGCTGTGAACTGTGATGCCACGGCACTCTACCTGGGGTGACAGCTTGAGACTCTGTCTCAAAAAAAAAAAAAAATTGTTGAGTACTTGATATTTGTCTGACTGTATGCTAGGTACTAAAAATACAAAAATAAATTTAAAAATATGTAATCACTGCTCAGGCACCTTCAAACCTTTTGTATTTACATTCAATATGTATATCTGTCTGTATCCAATCAGTTTATCAGCAATGCATATTTTAATAAGACTAATAATTAACAGTCTAAACTCCACGAGATACCAGATTTTTAATATAAATACATTTAATGTAAGTGTATTTCCTGGTGCTTAAAAGCTAAAATTGACTGTTTCAATGTACATTTTGATGTACAAGTTGTAGAGAAACCATAGGGGAAATGTGTAGTCTTAACTGCTTACCTGAAAGTTGTCATTATGTCAATAAGAAATGTCTCATACATGGTTAAAAGTTTAGGAGTAATTTCATACAAATCTATAGGTTTGCTCAGAAGGAAATTATATGTATAGTTGTTAGTTTCATCACAATCATCATTATTACTGAGGACTTTCCAGAAAGAAACTGAAAGATTCTGCTGCTACACATTAAGCACAGCCACTTCCTTCAGGCCTCCAAACTGGCTGAGTCTGCAATGTTAATGTGGTATGGTTTCTCTAGTAGTAGGGCAGTTACTTTAACTAGAATATTACATGGTGCTAGTCTATGAATGGCAACTGAAGGACTCAGTGAGTTGGTTGGGTATTTTTCCCCATCATCTCAGGCCCCAAGGGCTTGATTGAATGACTGCATCATTCTAGTAATGAAGTCCCCTGAGAATCTATAGAAGGCAGCATTTCAAGCTTTAAGGTTTCACTGTTCAAGATGCAACTGGACTGTTGATGTAGAAAACTAATTTTAGGGCACTGACCTTCTAGCTTAGTAAGTACAAGAATAAAATCATGGAAATCTAATAATATCTACATGTGCTCTGGGTGCAGTCAACTTCCAGCAGCAGCCAACATTTTAATTTTGGTTTTTAATGGCCATGCGTCCAAATAAACATGTAAAAAATAAAAGTTATAACATGCCTTCTCAATATTTACTTGCCAATGCTATAGAATTGAATCTTTGCTGTGGGCAATAATATAATGTGTATCTGCTTATAACCCTGAAAAGATCTTAGTAGCTTATTATTTACACATGATATTGGCATTGTTTCCTGAAATCTATGTGCAAATTCACAGTTCTACTATAATAATTGTATCTGATATCAAAATTTTTCTTTGTTCTCCAAAATTGAACCGTTGTCATATAATCATTCTTTTATTTATCTAGAAACTTAATAGTTACAGTGGTATTTCTCTTTCTTCTCACTGCTTATAGTTTTGATATCTCACATGGCAATATTTCTACAAGACAAATATTAACACATCCTTTCTCTCCCTACATACAGCCTTATTATGTTTCTCATTGCCCTCTGGATAAAGTTAAACTCTTTAATATGGTATACAAGGCCTGAAACATTTTGATTCCTATCATTAGAATTTTATTTCAGACTTCTCTGCATCTTGCTTTCTTCACTGCAGCCATAGCAATCTTCATATTGTCTTCTGAATATATCATACATTTTCCAGCCACATGAACTTTGAACATACTCTTCCCTCTACTTGTAATTTCCATGTCCTTTCTCTGACAAATTCCTTGTCATTTTTATCACTGACATAACTTCATGAAGGAAATATTTCTGAGCCTTCATATAGGTAGCCCTCCTTTTTATATGCTCCTTTAAACCCAAAAGTTCTCTTACAATAACTCTGTGCCCTTGAACCCACTTCATGAAATATGTAAAATAATGTGTTCAGTGTCTACTTTCCATGAGACTAAATGCTCCATAATATCAAGCAATAAGCCTTTTTGGTTAACTGTGTATCTCTAGTACCTAACAAAGTGCCAGATAGCATTTTAACTGGCCTATTTCTTATTAATACCTTAGGCCTGTAATAATAAGCCACATATTAATTATTTATTATACCCACCAAATTTCAGCCCTACTCTACCACCATATCACCACATAGCAACACATACACATATCATTACTTCACAAATCGGTGTGTATGAATTATCAATGGAAAACAAATTTTGAAACCATATTCTATGTAAGCAAATATCTTATAGGCTTGACGTTGTTGGTCACAGAGGTATTAGAGGAAATAAAATATAATGTGACTTTGTATATTGTAGTGGTTATGAGCATAGATTCAAGAGCTATACAACCCGAATTTGAATCCTTCTGTGCCACTTTCTTATGATGTAAATTCAGGTAGGCTCTTTGACATTGTCACACCTCACTTTGGCAGCAATAATAATACCTACTTCATGGTTTCCCATTATGAACAAATGAGGTCGATTATTTGGGAAGATGCAGATTCTCTAGGTTGCAATTATAACATTTTTAATATCACCAAACTCTGTGTTTTGCTGTTATTTTATAATCAGTTTGTAGGTTTTATTTTGATTTTTAATTTTGTAGTAAGATGAGGTGTATTCATAAATGGCCATTCTGCAAATCTTCAAAAGTAAGGTTGTGGGAATTCTAGCAAGATTGAGAACAAAGTGTTAGGTATTATTTAACATGGAAAACAAATGCTGTGAAACATCTTAAGAAAGTAAGGATAATATTTAAGACTTGGGGAAAAAATTAAGAGATTTTAAAACTGCATTCAGCATTAATAACTAAAAATGAGCTCCAACATAAAGACTTGAGGTTATATATAAATATATATACATAGATATATACACATTCAAAACAAAATGATAAAAAAATAAACATAATATAAATGGAATAATAATCATAGATATTTCAAACAAAGAGTTTAATATTATCATGGCAGCAAGGTAGTTATGGCTAGTTATACCATCAAGATACTGCTAACACAAATAGAAGAAAATCAAATGATAGGAAAAAAATGGAAGTCACAGTCTAGATATATTTTCAATTAATTATATTTTGACAGGTTTCAACTTTATAAAGCTCATTCTTCCATGCCAACATCTGAAATTTTCGGGATTCTGTGATGTGGGCTAATCTTACTGGAGTTAGACAATTTCTCAAAGTAGTTTTTATTTGCATTTCTCTGGTGATTAAAGATGATGAGCATTTTTTCTTGGGTTTGTGGACAATGTACATGTCTTCTCCAGAGAAGCTTCTGCTCAAGTCTCTTGCCTACAAAGAAATTGGATCATTTGTTCTTTTCTTATTTATTAGTTTGAGTTCTCTGTTGATTCTAGTTAACACACTCTTGTTGGCAACATAACCTGCAAATATCCTCTCCAATCTGAAGGCTGTCTGTTTTCTGTACTTACTGTACTCTTGGCCATGAAGAAGCTTTTTAGTTTGATCAGACCCCTAGTAACATATTTTTGGTGTTGCTTGAATTGCCAGGTGTGTCCTCCTCATAAAAAAATTCTCCAGCAGAGGGAGGGTGATTGGAAAGATCACCTCTATGGTCTATCTTACAAGGGTATAAGTGAATCTTTCTAAAACTAGAGTATAAATATCTTAACACAATAACTAAGTAAATGACATAAAGTCTATGTTAACCAGTTTGATGAAAATATTTCAAATTGTATATGAAAACACTACACTGTACCCCATGTTTGCATTAATGCACACAGCTATCATTTAATTTCTTAAGCGCTTTCCCTGCACTCTCTTCTAGTGTTTTTATAGTTTCCTTTGTTAAGTTTAAATCTTTTATCCAGTGAGAATCAATTTTTGTTAATGTTGAAAGGTAAGGGTCAACGAATTGTGGTATATGTATACCATGGAATACCATGTAGCCATAAAAAGGTGGAGATTTTACATCTTTTATGCTTACCTGGATGGAGCTGGAGCATATTATTTTTAGTAGAGTATCTCAAGAATGGTAAAAAAAAGCATCCAATATATTCAGTACTATTATGAAATCAATATATAATCACCTACACTTTCATATGAATGATAAAAAAAAAAAAAAACTATAGTTCAGAAAAAAAAGGGCAAAGGAAGGAAAGGGGAAGGGACAGGGGAAATCAGGAGGAGAGAAGATATTTTGTGGGATCTCATCTATTGTGTATAATGCAATGGTGCAATGGTACATTTTAAAACTCTTAAGAGAAGAATATAAATGTCTTACCACAACAAATAAGTGAGGTGTTGGTTATGTTAACAAGTTTGATGTAAGAGTTCTACATTGTATATCAAATCAGCATATTGTACCCCATAAATGAATTAATGTACACAGTTATGATTTAATAAAAAAAATTTTAAAACTTCACTCTTAACCATCTGAAACAAATCATGTGAGATTTTACCCACACACACACTCATATACAGAAAAGTTTACTGACTTTTACTATTTTGTATAACTCTGGAGCAGAAGTACTCCACTGACCAGAAAATCAGATGGCCATCTTCCAAAATATGATCAATATATTTTATTTATTTATTTATATTAAATGATAGCTGTGTGCATTAATGCAATCGTGGGGTGCAGTGTGGTGTTTTCATATACAATTTGAAATATTTTCATCAAACTGGTTAACATAACCTTCATGTCATTTTCTTAGTTATTAAAACATTCATACTCTGCTTTTAGAAAGATTCACTTGTACCCTTGTAAGACAAACCATAGAGGTGACCCCAACAATCACCCTCCCTCCACCCATCCACCCACCTTCCCTCCCCCTTCCCCATATTCTAAGACTATAATTAGGTTATATCTTTCCTATGAAAGCTATAAATTAGTTTCAAAATAGGACTGTGCACATTGGATACTTTTTCTTCCTTTTTGAGATACTTTACTAAGAAGAACATTTTCCAGCTCCATCCATGTAAACATGAAGGAGGTAAATATATTTTAAACTAATCAGAGCTAGAGTTACGCTATGACATCCCTCATTTAGTTTCTATTTTCATTTAGAGCCCACATCTACCAGAATGTTGCTTGACAAGTAGAGGAGAGATGAATTCAGTCAATTGTGTACTGGTATGCCAAGGTTGAAGGGGAATATTACAACCAAGGATGAGTAGTGGAAGATCACTTGGGAGAATGTATATTGTGCATGTAGATTTCCACAAACACTGTTCAAAGAACAATTTTAAATTTCATATAATTCTCAACTTTAAAATAAATCTAAAATCTATAACTAGATTATATTCAAATTCATCTTAATAGAATCCAAATAACTAAAAGAATTGAAAATTGAGTTAGGGTCAGTTTTAACTTAAGAAAGATGCCATCACCTAAATAACAGTGAGAAAATTTATAGAAATTGAAACCTTCCTGTCTTCTAAAAAACAGCATGCCTCAATATATATCTACTGAATTAAGAATGAATTTTCAAAACTGGGAAGGAGCTTCTGAACAATTCCTGAGACAATAAGGAAGTGAAACAATATCAGGAAAACCCAGAAGATAATATGCATATTAAAATATTATTTTATAAGAAGCATGTGAAATTTTTAGAATAAATTTACCTACTATCATCAATGATTGACAATAAAATAGAGTTTCCCTGTAACTGTACCAAAAAGCCCTGAAAAGAGAATGATCCAATATTAAAGTATACATGCAAAGAAATCATACTAAAATAAGAAAATAATACAAAACTTCAAAAATTATAACAAACTTTTAAAAACTTTTACTATAGGCAACCAATGGATACAAAAAGAACAGAATTGACCTAGCAGATTATCAACAGTAATGGGAAGAACATTGTTTTCCACAAAACAATCAAGAAGACATTGATATATTAACTTGAGCAGTAGTTCTTAACATTTGGAGATTGAGGTCACATTTCAGGATTTAATATATATATATATATATGTATATATATACATATATATGAAAATATATATTCATAAAGGAATAAAATATTAGTATACAATTTGAGGTATTCTTCTTTTGAAGATAGTCTATAGTTCCCTAGAATACATTATATTATGCTATAAGCAACTTTTGTTCACAAAGTTTTGATTAAAAAGTCAATGAAAACATTCTATCAAGCCAATAGACAAAAGCAACCAAAATCATTTTGTTATGCCGTATTTCAGATAATAAATGAGAAATATCTAAAAGATGAACACTAGACAACTGAGAGAAGAATTAAAATACAAGAACTAGAAATTATAAAAAAGTTATACTGCAAAAGGAAAAAGAACTTATGTTGATTGCAGAGTACAAAGTAAAATCATGCCTATTAGTTGTGAAAATAAATATAAAGAAGTTAAATCTTTATTTAAAGATAAATTATGTGGGATAAGAGAAATATGTTATCACTTTATGATATTCAGAAGATAAATGCTGAAAAAATGAAATGATACAAAAGGGGTAATAGACAAAAATATATATACTGGAAAATTACAAAAAAGAAAAATGCTTACAATATTAATAGCTTACACAGAAATAAATACAAAACTAAATGGACTTATAGTATCATGGTCATTTTTTATTGATAGAAAGTCAGTTGCACAATGAATCTTGCTGTTCTAAAAAACATAGCATCAAAATATGTAAAGCAAAATCTTAAAAATATAAAAACTATTTTAGAAATTAATGAATATTCTATTTCAGTGTTGCACATATTAACACACTGTCATCAGTTTTTAAAATTAGTCAAAAAGACTAAAAATAGGTAACAAGATGTAGGGAAATAGGTATTCTCCTCAAATGCACATAGAATATTCTCTATGATATATACCAAGTTATGTCATAAAATAATTCTAACAAATTTGAGAAAATTGAAATCATACCAAATAAGTTTTCTGATACTATAATCAAAAACAGAAGAAATACTAGAAAATTCACACAAATATTTAAAAAGTAAACAACACACTCTTGAACACCAATAGGTATAAGAAGAAATCAAAAGGGAAATTAGAAAGTATCATTTTAAATGTAGACAAATGTAATTTTAAACATAATATACAAAAACCTATGAGATTGAGATTCAGCAAAAGTAGTACCAAAAGTACTGTTGATAGTGCTAACTTCCTACAATAAAAAAAGATCTTAAAAAATCAACTTATTTCTACACCTTAAGGAACAAGGAAAAGAAGAACAAACTAAGCCTAAAGCAGGCAGAATAAAATAAATAACAAAAATTAAAAGATACAAAACATAGCAAGACTGAGTCATAAAGAAATAGAAAATCAAAAGAGACTAAAAATTAGTAAGGATGTGAATCATTTATTAAAAAAATTTCTAATGAAGAAAAGAGCCAGATGGCTTCATTGGTGATACCTACTAAACATTTAAAGAATTACCATCAGTCTTCAAACACTTCTACAAAACTGAAGAAGGTGTAACACTTCTAAATTCATTTTAAGAGGCAAGCATTACCCTGACATAAGGTGACCAGATTTTAACATTGGTAAAGTGGGACACCATTGACTGGGGTGGGGGGTGGGGGTGGAGGAGGGGGGGTGTTCTTAATTAAAAATTTGGTCTATATGGAGCAAGAAAAATTTTCATAGAACACAAAAATAGTATTGTAATATATATTTTTTTAGTTTCAACATAAGTACAATTTACAAATATAATATATTAAAAAAAATTATGTATAGGGCGGCACCTATGGCTCAAAGGAGTAGGGCACTGGTCCACATGGGTGACCTTGCCCAGGAGGGGTGTAGGGACTTTACATTAGACTTTTCATTTCCAAATGAAGTTACAGTAACCTCTTCATTCCCAAATGGAGTTACATTAACCTTTTCAGCAGCTGAAAACTGTATATTCCCTTCCCATTGTCCCGCCGTTCCCTAGCTTGTTGTGCATTCTTTCCAAAAATCAGGACTTTTTAAAAACACTGCGGGTGTGGGACAAATTGTTAAAAATCAGGACTGTTCTGCCAAAAATGGGACGTCTGGTCACCTTACCCTGACACCAAAATCAGAAAATTATGCTACAGAGGGTGGAGCAAGATGGTGACCTACTAACCGCTTCTTTGCAACTGGGCATGGTGAGATTGGGGAGAAAAGACTCCAGGCACCTCTGCCTTGTGGGATCTGCCCAGAAACATCCTTCTGGGGATTCAGGGAGACAGTGAGAGACTTCTGGACCCCAAAAGCAAGTGGTTGGTTTAGGTCAGAGGCCATGGCAGCTTCTACAGATGTAGCTACAAGAGCAGCTAAATTGCAGACAGGGAAGGCCTTTCTTGTGTGTGTGTGTGTGTGTTTAACTTGAGGACTCAGTTAAATTCCTTTGGAAGACCTTAGGCAAGAGTGTGTGTGGGTGACTTTAAGCATTTTTCAGGGTCCAGAACTCAGCCACTGGACTGTAAGGGAGCCTTCATTGTTCAGATGTGGGCCCTGCACCCACCGTGGGAGAGATGCTCTGCAGGCTCCACCCTCAGGGTCACAGAGTGAAGCCCAGGCTGGGAGACTTTGGGTGTGTGATCTAGTGACTGAGAACAGCTTCAAAGGCCAGGAATGAGATGCTGGGGAAGAGCAGAGCTTTTGGTATTTGGCAATAGCAGAGCTGCCTTGTATCCTCAGCCCTCAGGGGTATAAAGTGAGGCTGGTTGGGGGGCACCTGATAAGAGGGCAACCACTTCAGGAGAGATCCCGGTGACACATGCTTTCCAGGGAAAGCCTCTGCTTAGCCAAGGTTAATGGTTTAAAGTGTCTTTTAAGTGGGCTGAGGAGAAATTAAAGTTCTCAACCCTGTGGGGTTTGAGGGCAAAGAAGTCAGCAGAGGCCTCCAGTCTCCATCTTAAACAGCTGTAACAGCATTGTGATTAGCATTACACACCACAGAAGATCACCTGTTGCCCAGACAATATTCAGCAAAATACATATACTGTTTTTTTTTCTTGTGTTTCTTTTTATTTCAATTTCTCCCCCATAAGTTTTTCTAATTATTCTTCTTTCTTCATTTTTCTACAGTAAATATAATTTTCCATTGTTGCCTTTTTAAATAAGAACTTAATTTTTGCCAGTTTTTCTGCTCCTTTTATTGTTTCCTCTCCCCCTACTTTTATCCTGTAAGGCTTTCTGTTTGTTTAGTTTGATTTATACTATTTTTGTTTCTCCTCTCTATTTGGTGGAGGTGGAGTACCATGTCTACTCAGGCTGGTAAAGAGCTACTGATCTCAAGGGAACCACCCAACCCAGCACCACCAGAGGTTGGGTTTTTTTTTTAAAGATGTGGGTCAAAATACCCTATTGTGCAATTATATTACTCCTTTCTCCCTCTTTTTGTGCCTCTCTTATTTTTGTCAATCCTCCCTTTTAGTGACCCCCTCAAATGTCTCTTTTTTCTTTTCTATCTTTTCTCCCTTCTTGCTCTTCAATCTTCTCATCCATTTAATCCTGTACCAAAAGAACTCATCAACACCTTAGGTCAGAGGCAGAGTAACTTAAAGTGTAAGAGGTAGTGAAAAGAAAATTAGGGCAAGGGAGCAGACAAAAGAAAACTCATGAGAAAGAAACAGCAGAAAAATCCTGGCAACATGAAACACCACAACAGAGCAAACCCTCAAAGAATCATGACGTAGTTACTACAGATGATTCCACCTGTAAAGAAATGCTAGAAATGACAGAAGGGGAATATAAACTATAGACGATAAAATCAATAAAGGAAATTTCTGAGAAAGTGGAAAATAATCAAAAGGAAATCCAAAAACAGAATCAAATAAGAGATTAATGATATAAAGAACACAGAAAGGATATAGCAAAGTTGAAGGAAATGAAGCAGTCAATTAGGGAACTTAAAGATGCAGTAGAAAGTATCAATAACAGATTAGACCATGCAGAAGAAAGAATTAGAGGGAGAGGACAAAGCTCTTGAGACAACTCAGATAGTTAAAGACAAGAAAAAACAGAGAGAAAGCAGAACAGATAGAATTACATGACTTCATGAAGCTTTCAAACATACAAGTTATAGGCATCCTAGAAGGGGAAAAAGAATGCCCCAGAGGACTGGAAGACATACTAGACAATATTACAAATGAAAATTTCCCAAATATCACTAAAGATTCTGATACAGTCCTTTCAGAGTGATATCAGACCCCAAGTCGCCTCAACTCAAATAGAGCTTCTCCAAGACACATTGTGATGAACCTACCCAAAGTCAAGACAAAAGAAAAAATTCTCTAAGCCACCAGGAGTAAGCACCAATTGACCTACAGGGGAAAATCCATTAGGGTGGCTGCAGACTTCTCTAAAGAAACTTTTCAAGGTAGAAGAAAATGGTCATCTACCTTTACTCTACTTAAACAAAACAATTTCCAGCACAGAATTCTATATCCTACTAAGCTAGCTTTAAAATTGATGGAGAGAAATCAAAGCTTTGACTGATAAGCAAATATTGAGGAAATTTGCCACAAGACCAGGTCTACGGGTAATGCTTCAACCTGTTTCACACACTTAACCATCACAATGGATCACCAGGAAAGTAAGCACCCAGAAATTAAAGGACAGAACATAGCTTCCAAAATAATGCAAAAGATAAAACTAAGAAATGGACTTCCACAAAATAAGATGAATAGAATGCCACCACACTTATCAATTATCTCAATAAATGTTAATGTCTTGAATTCACCACTGAAGAGGCATAGACTGCCTGATTGGTTGAAAAAAAAAAAAACAGAAGCCATCTATTTTCCATCTGCTGGAAACATGCCTAGCCTCAAAAGACAAATTAAAACTCAAAGTTAAAGGTTAGAAGACAACCAGGATTCAAGTCAAACTGGATTGAGAAGAAAAGAGGATTGCAAACTTATTTTCAGATCAAGTAACTAAAGTCAAAAATTACAAACATAGACAGTTAATACTGGTCAAGGGAAAAATACAACATGAAGTCCTTTCAAATCTAAATATTTATGCACCGAACTTAAATGCTCCTAGATTCCTAAAACAGACCTCAATTACTCTAAGCAATAGGATATCCCATAACACCATAATAGCAGGGGACTTTAACACTCCTCTTACAGAGCTGGACAGATCCTCCAAACAGAAACTAAACAAAGATACAAGGCACTAAATTGTAACCCTAAAACAACTGTGCTTGATAGACATATATTGAACACTCCACCTCAAAGCTAAAGAATATTCATTCTTCTCATGAGCCTATGGAACAGTCCCCAAAATTGATCATATCCTAGGCCACAAAACAAACCTCAACAGAATCAAAAGAAGTGAAATTTTACCTTGTATCTTCTCAGACCACAAGGCATTAAAGGTAAAACTCAACCCTACACAAAGGCATGAAAATTAAACAACCATATGCTGAATGAGAGTTGGGTGCAGGAAGACATAAAAGAGGAAATCATTAAATTCTTTGAGCATGAGAATAATGAAGACACAAACTACCAAAATCTGTGGGATACAGCAAATTAGTCCTGAGAGGAAAATTTATCACTTTAGATGCTTACATCCAAAAAACAGAAATAATGTGCATCAACAAACTCACAAATCATCTTATGGAATTGGGAAAAGAAGAACAACCTAAACCTAAACCCAGAAGAAGTAAAAAAATATCCAAAATTAAATCAGAGAATAATGAAATTGAAAACAAATAATCATTCAGAAAATTAATGAAAAATGCAATTGGTTTTTTGAAAAAAATAAATAAAATAAACATTTACCATACTAACTAGAAATAGAAAAGTAAAATCTCTAGTAAACTCTATCAGAAATGATAAAGGGGAAATAAGAACAGATGCCTCAGAGATACAAGAGATTACCTCTGAATACTACAAGAAACTCTATGCCCAGAAATTGGACAATGTGAAGAAAATGGAACAATATTTGGAATCAAACCCCATCCCTAGACTTAGCATGGGAGGAATAGATCTCCTGAACAGACCAATTTTAAGCACTGAGATCAAAGAAACATTAAAACATGTCCCAACAAAAAATGCCCTGATCTGGATGGCTTCACACCAGAATTCTATCAAACCTTCAAAGAAGAGCTGATTCTCATTCTGCAGAAATTATTCCAAAAATTGAAAAGGAAGGAATTTTTCCCAACACATTCTATGAAACAAACATCACCCTAATATCAAAACCAGGAAAAGTTCTCAAATAAAAAGAGAACTCCAGACCAATTTCACTAATTAATATAGATGCAAAAATTCTCAATAAAATCCTAGCCAATAGATTACAAATTCTCATCAAAAAGTCATACATCATGATCAAGTAGATTTCATCCCAGGGATGCAAGGCTGGTTGAACATACACAAGTCCATAAATATAATTCACCAAATCAACAGAATCAAAAACAAAGACCATATGATCCTCTCAATAAATGCAGAAAAAACATTTGATAAAATCCAGGATTCTTTTCTAATTAGAACACTGAAGATTATAGGCATAGGTGGCACATTTTTTAAACTAATCGAAGTCATTTATGACCAAAAAACAGCTAATATTTTACAAAATGGATTGTAACTGAAAGCTTTTCCACTTAGAACTGAAACCAGAAAAGATTGTCCTCTAGCACCACTACTATTCAGCATAGGGCTGGAAGTTCTAGCTAATGCAATCAGACAAAAGAAGGAAATATAGTGCATCCAAATGGAAGCAGAGGAGATCAAACTCTCCTTCTTTGTGAATGATATGATCTTCTACTTAGAGAACCCCAAAGACTGCATCTTCAAACTTGAATGTTTGAAGACTACTAGAAGTGATCAAAAACTAAAGTAATGCCTCAGGATATAAAATCTGTGTCCACAAATCAGTAGCTTTTGTATATGCCAAAAAAAGCAAGAAGAGAAGCTAATTAAGGACACAATCCCCTTCACCATAGCTTGAAGGAAAAATGAAATACCTAACAAAAGAGGTGAAGGGCCTCTATAAAGAAAATTATGAAACTCTAGGAAAAGAAATAGAAGAAAATACCCTAAGAATACAAACAAATGGAAGAACATACAATACTGATGGCTGGGAAGATTCAGCATTGTTAAAATGTCTATAGTTCCCAAAGCAATCTACAGATTCATTGCCATCTCCATTAAAATACCAGCACTGCACTTTCAAGACTTGGAAAAACAAATTCTTTGTTTTGTATGGAATAAGAAAAAAATCCATACATTTGAGAGGTAGTACTTAGTAATAAAAACAAAGCCAGGGACATCAGCATACCAGAATTTAGGCTATAATATAAGGCATAGTATTGGCAAAAAAAAAAAAACACAGAGATAAAGACATCTGGAATTGAATAGAAAATGAGGAAATGAAACTTATGTCTTACAGCCACCTAATAGTCCATAAACCCATCAAGAACATACCCTGGAGGAAATAATCTCTATTCAAGAAATGGTGCTGGGAGAACTGGATATCCACATGTAAAACACTGAAACTGGACCTGCTTTTTTCTCCACTTACAAAAATTGAGTCAAGATTGATAAAAGACCTAAATTTAAGTCATGAAATGATAAAATTCCTCAAAGAATGCATAGGAGAAGCACTTGAAGATGTCAGCCTGGGGAAAGACTTTATGAAAATAACCTCTGTGGCAATTGCAACAACAAAAATAAGCAAATGGGACTTTATTAAACTGAAAAGCTTCTGTACAACTAAAGAAGATAACAACCAAATCAAATAGATAACCTACACAATGGGAAAGGATATTTGCCTATTTTGAATCAGACCAAAGCTTGATAACTAGGATTTATAGAGAACTCAAGTTAATCCATATGAAAAAAGCCAATAATGCCATATATCACTGGGCAAGAGAGATAAATCGAAACTTCCCAGAAGACAGATGAATGTCTAACAAACATACTAAAAAATGCTCATTTTCCCTAATTATTAGAGAAATGCAAATCAAAATAACCCTCAGATATCATCTAACCCCAGCAAGAATGGCCCACATCACAAAATCTGAAACTGCAGATGCTGGCATGCATGTGGAGAGAAGGAAATACTTTTACACTGCTGGTGGGACTGCAAACTAATTCAACCATTTTAGAAAGAAGTATGGTGATCTCTTGAAGAACTCACACTAGACCTCCCATTTGATTCTGCAATCCCATTATTGGTCATCTACCCAGAAGAAAAAGAAATTCTTTTAGCGTAAGGACACTTGCACTAAACTGTTTATTACAGCTGAATTTACAATCATCAAAATGTGGAAACAGCCTAAATGCCCATCAACCCAGGAATGGATTAATAAGCTGTGGTATGTTTATCCCATGGAATACTATTAGACCATTAAAAAAGATAGAGACTTTATATCTCTTGTATTAACCTGGATGGAAGTGGAACACATTATTCTTAGTAAAGCATCACAAGAATGGAGAAGCAAGAATCCCATGTACTCAATTCTGATAGTAGGGCAATTAATGACCTAGTACATGGTGGGGGGTGGGAGAAGGAGAAAGCAAAGAGAGGGAAGGAGTGAGGATTATGAGGGTAGGGAGGAACAGAGAGAGTGAAGGAGAGAGAGGATGGGGTATCGCGGTGTGTGACACACCTTTTGGGGGCAGGACACAATTAAGACTTTCCCTAACAAATGCAATCAATGTAACCTGGTTCTTTGTATCCTCAATAAATCCACAATAATAATAAAAAAACATTGTACTTCATAAAAAGAATATTACAGTCTAATATCTCTTATCAGCAAACACAAATAAAAAAAGTCATAACAAAATACTAGAAAATTGAATTTAACAGCACATTAAAAGAATTGTACAACATGACCATGTGTGACTTATTCCTGAGATACAAGGATGGTTTGACACATGAAATAATTCATTATGATACATTACATTAACAAGATGATGGATAAAAATCAAATGATCATCCAAAGAGATATGGAAAAACATGTGACAACATTTTACATCCTTTCATTATAAAAACATTCAAATATCTAGGCATGGAAGGAAATTACCTCAACATAACAAAAACCATACAGAGAAGCCCACCTCTCATATAGAAATTAGTGAAAATTTAAAATATATTTCCCCAAAACATGGAAAAGATGAGATGTCTATTCTGCTACTTCTATAACATAGTACTGAAATTTCTAGAAACCATACGTCTTTAGGAGAGACAACATGTGAACAAGGATTGGAAGACTTAATTTTGTTAATATGTCCATACTGCCCAAATTGTCTACCTATTCAATGCAATTCTTATCAAAATCCTTGTAATAATGATTATAAAAATAGAAAAGAAACTATCCTGAAGTTCCTATGGAACTACAGAGAACTCCAAATAATCAAAATGATCTCAAGAAAGAAGATGAAATATGGTGACAAAATCACAACTTCTAATTTCAAAACATATTCCAAATTTGAAGTAATAAAAACAGTATTGTACTAGCGTAAAGACAGAGATACTACATATAGGCCAGCAGAAACAAATAGAAAGGCAGAAATAAACCTACATATATATTAACTGATCTTCAGTAGTGGTTCCAAGAAAACATGACAGGGAAAGGATAGTCTCTTCTACATCTGGTGCTGGGAATACTGGGTATCCATGTGCAAAAGAATGAAATTGTAGCTGTATCTTATACTATACAAAAAAAGAACTCAAAATGAATTAAATACTTACATGTAAAACCTAAAATTGTAAAACTAGAAAAAAAATGCAGGTAGAGGGAAAGCTTTATGACAGTGTATTGGCAATGATCCCTTAGATATGACACCAAAAGCACAGTTAATAAAAGCAAACAATAGACAAGTGAGATCACATCCAACAAAAATTATTTTGCGTAGCAAAGTAAACAATCACCAGAATGGAAGAGCAACTAACAAAATTGGAAAATATCATGAAATCATGTCTGATGAAGAGTTAATATCACAAATATATAAGAAACTCTTATGACTTAATAGTATAAAAAATTACCTGATTTTAAAAGATCAAAGAAGTTGAATATGCATTTGTCCAAGGAAGACATACAAATTGCCAACAGGTATACGAACAGATGTTCGATACCTTAATCATCAGAGAGATGCAAAGCAAAATCACAGTGCATGTTACTTTACACCTGTTAGGATGACCACTGTTTTTTAAAAAGTAGAATGAAAGAGAAACAGAAAAGAAATGTTGATGAAGATGTGGTGAATTTGGAAACCTTGTATACCATTGATAGGAATATAAAAGAGTTCAGCGACTATTGAAAACAGATAATATGGAGATTAAATAAACATTAATTATGCATAAAGAATAAGAAAATAGACATTTCAAATAACAGGAATATACCCAGCCCAAGGACAGAACAGAGAAATTAGTAATCAGGACATAAAGACCTGTATCATTCTTATATTGAGTCTCTAATTTTAAACTTCCCACTAGTCAAACTGAATATTGATCTCTTGTTCATTATAAGAAAGATAGGTAGCCTCTTGAAGACATTCTTAATTTTGCTTTCATAGTAAGCCTAAAAGAGCAATACAGTAGATAATGCTCTCGAAAGTATTGCTACGACAAATGCACTAAGTGGATATACAGAGCTTTTATTTATGTTAGGTGGGGAAAAATGCTGGGGAGATAGCTGTTTCATTTTGCTTGGACAAGAGCTGAGATGGCAACTTTAAAACAGAAGATTGTAGACAACTCTGCTGATTTACAATAAAATGGTTAACTATGAGGAATTTTTGATGGTATTTCTGAAGTGATCTGAGTTTAGAACTCAGCTGAATTCTGAGAAAACTAGACTGACTGAATGTACTTTACCTAAGTACTACTTCTCTTCAACATCTTTCTACCTAGGCTTCATCACTTCATTATCTTAGATGGGATTGTGGAACTTTTGGTATTGGTTTCTGCAAGTCCTTGTTAGCCTCTGGTTATTTTTCCTCTACATCTCTCAACCTACTAATCAGCTTGATATCCACTGATCATCTTGGTACTCAGCATTATTCTTATTCAGGTGCATCACTGCTGACAGCTCTTTTTTCCCCATTTACCAGCTCAATAAGGATAGATGCCTGCTAAGAACGTGTTCTAAAACTCAAATAAGTGAGCCATATTAACAAGTTTTTATGTTTTCTAATACACACGAAAAGGTATTTTGATATTATTAATACTTCTGTGTGTTTAGTTTGATTGATTGATTGATAATGGCTTATAAATATTTGAGTACTAACAAAAACACTTGGTAAATGAACTTAAAAACCTTTAAATAATCTACTGCTACTATTGAATAATAAAAGCAATAAGTTAAATAATATACCATCATCACTTCCATCATGTATTTATGTCTTTACTCATTGGTCTATGAAAATTATCCAAAATTTTTTGCTTCAAAGTGTTTTATCTCCACCCATTTGCTTTAAAAACCTGCAGATCATGATGAATTCCCAGCAAAACCCAGATCATCCTTGGTCCATTGAGACTGACCAAAGGACCAAAGTTATAAAAGTTATAACTATAACATTCTTCTTGGTGAGGAGCATCCTGTATTCTAAAGGTGTACTTCAACATACAAAAATACATTTTGAAATGCCACTAGAATATTCTTTCAAATAAAATAGACACCTTCAAAATTCAAAATGTTTGAGGTACATCACAGGCTTTCAATTTCCAGTCTTGGACCTCCTTTCTAGTTGTTATAGAATACTGTGATAAGATCCCATAATTATCAGGTGTCCTGAGTTACCGTTATATAAAATCCAGTAGTAATTCACAGCCCTTTCTATACATTTAAACAAAACAAATCAAAGTAATTTCCACAAAATTTTATCAAGACTGCACAAGATTGTAGTCAGCAATCTACTGAATTTGTCAAACTATAACTAGAGATTGATATTTAATATCTAAGTGCATCCATCTATCTAATTTCTTGTCACTAATAGTTTTCATAAAATTAAAGAAGGGAGTCTTAAAATTAGACATAATAGTGCATTGCTTTATGAATAAATGGAAAATTATAATTTTTTAATCCCACAGTACCTAATACAAAACAGGCTATGTATAGAAGTCTCAAAAATAAAGCCATACTACATTTTACATTGTCATACATTTTAAAAATGCATCAAAAAGAATTCTCTAATTTTATCCAGGTGTTATCATTGTTGTTGCTATTTTTATTAACAATATTACTATTTTACAGATGATGACTATTTTATTCATGGGCTGCAACTTGCCAAATGCCAAATTTCAAATAACTGTCACGGCTGGATCCTTAGACATCCTGGACAAATATCATCATTGTCTGACATTTTTTTTTATTAAATGTTAGCTGTGTACATTAATGCAATCTTGGGGTACAGTGTGGTGTTTTCATGTACAATTTGATATGTCTTCACCAAACTGGTTAACATAGCCTTTATGTCATTTTCTTGGTTATTATCTTAAGACATAACACAATATTCTACTCTTAGGAAGATTCACTTGTACCCTTGTAAGATAAACCATAGAAATGATCCCTCCAATCACCCTCCCTCAATCCATCACCTCCTCCCTGCCCCCTCCCCTTCCCCATATTCTTAGGCTATAATTAGGTTATAGCTTTCATAAAGCTATAAATTAGTTTCATAATAGGGTTGTGTACATTGGATACTTTTTCTTCTCCCATTCTTGTGATACTTTGCTAAGAAGAACATTTTCCAGCTCCATCCATGTAAACATGAATTCCTTTATTAGGTATATATCCAGAAGACCAAAAACCACATTACAACAAAAATATTTGTATCAGAATGCTTATTGTAGCCCAATTCATAATTACCAGGTCATGGAAGAAGCCCAAGTGCCCATCGATCCATGAATGGATCAATAAACTGTGGTATATGTACAACATGGAATACTATGCAGCCATAAAGAAAGATGGGCCTTTACATCCTTCATTGTCTGACTTCTAATCCAGTATTCCCTTTAGAATAAAACTTTTTCAGCATTTTTAAAAACTAACAATTTATATATTCATGCATAAGATAAATATTTATTCATGTATAAATAAATATTTATGGAATATGTGATATTTGAATATTATATATTCTACAGTCAGAGCCAAGTTCAAAGATAAGAAGGGTTATAATGGCTCTATACCAGTTCTCTGAAGAAACTGCCTTTATTACCCATGGAATAAACAGGCCAAATTATCATGAGATTTGTTTCATCCTCTCATTGTTATATCCTGAGAACCTTAGACAAGGCTTTAGTCTTTCTTACATTCTAAGATCCAAGTCCATCTCTTTCAGCTCATCTCTACCATTCAGCCTCTACAAAAGCAACAAAGTCATGCATATTTGGTTGAGTATTACCTAACATCTTGATAACTTTTTCTATAAAATTTTTCATAACTCAGTGCTTTCACAATGAGTACAGTTTTTTATTCTTAATTGAAGGTAGAATATACTCCAAAGGGCAGCTATGAGCATTCATCTATGAGGTCAGTCAACTAAGTTCACTAATTCATTCTGAAAAAAAATGTTGCATACCTCATTGCTGAAAATCGCTATAGTCACCTTTGAACTTCTCCCCTTGGGACACTATTAACTAATGCCAGTGCCTAGTCAAACCCTCAGAGAACTTTTTCTAGGATTAGTTTGTGAACTTAATTGTCAGCCTTCATGTGGCAAGAGCTCTGACTGCCATTCCAGAAAAAGAGTTACAAAATTGCTTTCAAGGGTAGACTATGTCATGGCATTGGTACATAGCTTCCCAAGGGGAGCACTTCAAAGGTGACTGTAGCTATATTCAGCAATGATGTACACAGCACTTTTTCTAGGATGAGTTTGGAAAATTAATTGTCTGACATATTATACATATCCAGCTTATGCACTGGTATAAAATGAGCCCATGTTATACCCATATGTTCTCATTTTTTGAGGGCATGGGAACTATTTTATTAACTTAGTGATTTTGTTATTGTGGTTAAAAAAACACACATAACATAAATTGGCTATCTCTGACCATTGTAATTGTATAGTTCAGTAGTTTTTTTTTCTTCATTAAATCATAACTATGTAAATTGATTCATTTATGGGGTACAATATATTGATTTGGTACACAATGTGAAATGCTTACATCGAACTGATTAATACATCCATCACCTCGTTTACTTATATCTTGTGGTAAGACAAATACACATATTTCTTAATAGTTTTGAAATATACCATTGCATTATACACATTAGGTTAGGTTCCCCAAAATACCATACCTCCTGCCAGCCTCCCTCATCCCCTTCCCTCCCCTCTCCCACCTCTTAACTCCTATTTTCTGGACTATAATTATGGTTTACCATACGTATGAATGTATAGGTGATTATATATTGATTTAATAGTAGTATTGAGTATATTGGATACTATATATATATATATATATATA
>NW_003852520.1:4758143-4807390 GCF_000181295.1 Otolemur garnettii
GCATATGGGGCTGGCGCCCTACTCCTTTGAGCCACAGGCACCACCCTATATTGGATACTTTTTTTTTTTTCCATTCTTGAGATACTTTACTAAGAAGAATATTTTCCAGCTCCATCTAGGTAAACACAAAAGATGTAAAGTCTCTATCTTTCATTGCTGCATAATATTCCATGGTGTACATATACCACAATTTGTTAATCCATTCATGGGTAGATGGGCACTTGGGCTGTTTCCATGTCTTGGCAATTATGAATTGGGATGCAACAAACATTCCAGTGCAAATGTCTTTGTTGTAAAATTATTTTTTATCACCTGGGTATATACCTAGTAGAGGAATTGCAGGATAAAATGGTAGGTCTACTTTTAGTTCCTGAGTATTCTCCAAGCATCTTTCCTAAAAGGTTGCATTAGCTTGCATTCCCACCAGCAGAGTAGAAGTGTTCCCTTTTCTCCACATCCCCAACAAGATGTGCAGTTTTGGGATTTTCTTATGTGGGCTAATCTTACTGGAGTTAGATATCTCAAATTGGTTTTGAGTTGCATTTATCTGATGATTAAAGATGATGAGCATTTTTTCATGTGTTTGTAGGCCGTGAACCTGTCTTCTTCAAAGAAGTTTCTATTCAAGTTTCTTGCCCACTTAGAAATGGGATTATTTGTTCTTTTCTTGATAAGTTTGAGTTCTCTGTGGATTCTAACTATCAGACCTTTGCCAGAAGCATAACCTGCAAAAATCTTCTCCCATCATGAAGGTTGCCTATTTGCTTTATTTACTGTGCTCTTGGCTGTGCAGAAGCTTTTCAGTTTGATAAGACCTCAGTGATGTATTTTTGGTAGTGCTTCAGTTGTCTAGGGGCTCCTCCTCATAAAATATTCTCCCAGGCCAATTTCTTCAAGTGTTTTCCCTGCACTCTCTCCTAGTATCCTTATAGTTTCATGACTTAAGTTTAAATCTTTTATCTGGTAAGAATCGATTTTTGTTAATGGTGAAATGTGGGGGTCCATTTTCACTCTTCTATAGGTCACCACCCAGTTCAATTAGCACCATTTGTTAGGAAGCATTTACCCTACTGAATATTTTTGAAAGGCTTATCAAAGATCAAATGACAATAAGTGGTTGGGTTCACCTCTTGGTTCTCTATTCTGTTCCATAAATCTACCTCTTTATTTTTGTGCAAGTACCATGCTATTTTGATCAGTATAGATTTACAGTATAGCCTAAGCAGGGGTCTTCAATCTTTTTAAACAGGGGGCCAATTCACTGTCCCCTCAGACCATTGGAGGGCCAGATTGTGGGCCCCAGGATGAATGGGCTGCTAAGCAGGACAGGCACTGGCAGCAAAAACACCCAGTGGGCCGGATAAATGTGCTAGGTGGGCCGGACTGTAGTTTGAGGATACCTGAAAGTCTGGTAACGTGATACCTCCTGATTTGTTTTTATTTCTAAGTAATGTCTTGGCTATTCGAAGTTTTTCTGATTCCATATAAAATGAAGCACTATTTTTTCAAGCTCTTTAAAGTAAGACAATAGTACTTTAAAAGGGATTGCTTTAAATCTGTAGATTGCTTTGGGTAGTTTAAACGTTTTAACAATGTTGATTCTTCCCAGTCATGAGCATAGTTATGTTTTTCCATTTGTTAACATCTTTGGCTATTTCTTTCCTCAGAGTTTCATAATTCTCTTTATAAAGATCTTTCATGTCCTTTGTTAGATAAATTCCCAGATATTTCATCTTCTTTGGGACTACTGTAAAAGAAATACAGTCCTTCACTATATTTTCAGCTTGACTATTGTTGGTATATATAAAAGCTACTGCTTTGTAAGTACTGATTTTGTAGCCTGAGATGCTGCTATATTCCTTGATCACTTCTAAGAGTTTTGTCGTTGAGTCCCTGGGATTTTCCAGGTATAGGATCATATCACCTGTGTAAAGTGAGAATTTGATCTCCTCTGAACCCATTTGGATATCCTTGATTGCCTTCTCTTACCATAGATTTACAAATGTTGAAATGAATTGTGGACTAAAACCAACTTGACCATGGTGTATCTTTTTTTTTTTTTGATTTGTTGTTAAATTATGATTACTAAGATTTTATTGAATATTTTTGCATTGATATTTATTAATGATATTGGTCTATAATTTTCTTTCTCCCTTGGATCCTTTCCTGCTTTGGGGATTGATGTGATAATTGCTTCATAGAATGTGTTGGGAAGTATTCCTTCCTTTTCTATGTTTTGGGAAAGGTGATATAATATAGGTACTAGTTGCACTTTAAAGTTATGGTAAAATTCTGATGTGAAGCCATCTAGTCCCAGACTTTTCTTTTTTGGGAGATTTCATGTAGTTGATGATATTTAAGCAATTGATACAAGTGTATTCAGAATTTCTAATTTTTTCTGGTTGAGTTTAGGAAGGTGGCATGCTTCCAGGTATTGGTCCATTTCCTTCATAATTTCATATTCTTGAGAATAGAATTTTTGTAGTAATCATAGAGGATTTTTTAAATTTCTGAAGTGTCTATAGTCATCTCTCCTTTATCGTTTCTGACTGATGATATTAGAGATTTTACTTTTCTGTTTCTGGTTAGGGAAGGATTCTCCGTACTTCTTCCATAGAGGCCGTATTAGTTTGCAATCCCACCAGTAGTGCAAAAGTGTTCCCTTCCCTCCACATTTACACCAGAATATGTAGCTTTGGAACTTTGTGACGTGGGGTAGTCTCACTGGGGCTAGGTGACATATCAAGGTCGTGTCAATTTGCATTTCTCTGATGATTAGGGATAATGATCATTTTCTCATATGTTTCTTGGCCATTCATATCTTTTCTTCACGGAAGATTATACTCATGTCTCTTGCCCACAATAAATGTGGTTGTTTGCTCTTTTCTTGTTGATTAACTTCAGGTCTCTGTACATTGTTATCAGCCTTTTGTCAGATAAGTAGCAGGCAAATATCTTTTCCCATTCTGAAGGATGTCTGTTTGCTTTAGTTGTGCCCTGAGGTGTGCAGAAACTTTTAAGTTGATCATGTCCCATTTATTTATTTTTGGTGTTGTTTCAATTGCCAATGGAAGAATTCCTCATAAAATCTTCTCCCAGGCTGATAGTGTGAAGAGTTTTTGCCACACTTTCTTCTAGAGTTTTTATCATTTTCTGTCTTAAAATTAAATCTTTTACCAGTGAAAGTCTTTTTCTAAGATCATATCACCAGCAAATAACGAGGGTTTGACTTTCTCTATTCCCATTTTAATACCCTTAATATCCTTGTCTTGCCTGACTGCATTAGCTAGAACTTCCCACATTATGTTTAATAGAAATGGAATAGCGGACATCTTTATCTGATTTGAGTTATAAATGGAAATGCTTTCAGCTTTACTCCATTCACTACTGGTGTTGGCTTTTGTTTGTTGTAAGTGGCTTCCATCAATTTAATAAATGTCCCATTTTTTCTATTTTCTGAACTGCTCTTATCAGAAAAAGATGCCGAACTTTCTTGAATGCTTTATCTGCATCTATGAGAGGATCATATGTTCTATTTTTTAATTTCTATTTATGTGCTGAATTCATTTATTGATTTACTCATGTTGAACCAGCCTTCATCACTGAAATTAAGTCTACCTGATCACGATGTACAATTAGTTCATTGTGTACCTGTATTCTTTTTGCTGGGATTTTATTGGATGCTCTTGTGTCAATATTCACTAATGATTTTGATGGTCTTCTTCTTCTTCTTCTTCTCCTTTTCTTCTTCTTTCTTCTTCTTCTTCTTCTTTCTTCTTCTTTCTTCTTCTTCTTCTGTTGTTGAATCCTTTCCTTGCTTTGGTATGAGGTATATTTGGTATATTTGCTCTATAGAATATGTAGGGGAGGATTTTTTTCTTCTCTATGTTTAGGAATAGGTCTTGTAATATAGGTACTAGTCCCTCTTTGAAAGTTTGTTGTTGTTGTTGTTGGGGATTCTTTGAGGGCACACAGAACCAGGTTACATTGAATGCTTTTGTTAGATAAGGACCCTCTTATATTTCTTTCCTGCCTCCCAAATGTGTACCTCACCCCTTGACTTCCCTTTCCCTCTTTCCCTTTCTCAGCTCTCCCAACCCCCACACCCCTTTGTGTAGCAGGACCTTAATTGTCCTTTTATCAGAATTGAGTATATAGGGTTCTTATTTCTCCATTCTTGTGATGCTTTACTAATAAGAATGCGTTCCACATCCATCCAGGTTAATACAAAGGATGTAAAGTCTCCACTTTTGTAGTGGCTGAATAATATTCCATGGTATACATATACCACAGCTTGATAATCCAATCCTGGGTTGGTGGGCATTTAAACAGTCAAGTGCAAGTGTCCTTGTGGTAAAAGGACTTGTTTTCTTCTGGGTAGATGCCCAGAAATGGGATTGCAGGATCAAATGGGAGATCTAGCTTGAGTTCTTTGATGGTTCTCCATAGTTCCTTCCAAAAAGGTTATATTAGTTTGCAGTCCAACCAGCAGTGTAAGGGAGTTCTCTTCTCTCCACATCCAATCCTATAAACTTCCTTTTTAGTACTGGCTTTGCAATATCCTACAGGTTTTGATAGTTTATGGGTTACTTGTTATTTTCTTCAAAACTCTAATGATTTCCTTCTTTATCTCCTCTTTAGCCCATTTGGTGTTCAGCATCAGGTTGTTTAGTTTTTGTGTGGGAATGAAAATTTTTGTTGGAGTTCAGATCAAGTGTTATTCCAGAAAATCTAAAAATATACAAGGTCAATTTTCTATTCCTTTAAATTAATTAAAATTCAATTTGTGTCCTAAGTTATGACCAAATTGGGAGAAAAATCCATGCAGTCAAAAGATGTATACTTAATTTTATTGGAGTGGAATGTTTTGTATATGTCTGTTAAAGCCCATTTTTTCTAGTATTATGTTTAAGTTCATTGTTTCTTTGCTTAGATTCTGCTTGCAGCATCTTCCCAGCTCTATCAGTTCTGCTGGTGTTTGGGTATATAATATAGTTCAGTTTCTATGGTGTTTCAGGGTATCATATTGTTTAGATCAGTTAGAGTTTGTTGTTACATATGGGAGCCTTTAAGTTGGGTGCATAGATATATAGGTTTGCAATGTCTTCTTGTTATTTTGTTCCCTTGGGCAAAATATAGTGTTGATATTTGTATCTCTTTACTTTTATAGGTTTGAAGCCAAAAGAATCTTCAAATAAATTTTTATTCCTGCTTTTTTCTGACTTCCGTTTGCCTAGAAGATGGTTTCCAATCTTTCACACTGAGTTTTGATCTGTCCATGGAGCTAGGATGTATTTCCTGAAGTCAATATATACTTGGCTTGTGCCTTTCCAACCAATAAGCCAGCCTGTGCTTCTTCCATGGGAAATTTAAGACATTGACATTTATTATGATAATTGATAATTGTGGATTTCTTTTCATCTTGTTTTGTGGGCGTCCATTGCTTAATTTTATCACTGCATCATTATTTAAACTAGGATTTATCCTTTAGTTTCTGAGTGTCTTTACTTTAATTGTGATCCATTGTGATGGTCAGCATATATAATGTGTCTAAGTACTTTCTTCAGCGCTAGTCTTCTTCCGGTGAAATTCTTCAATGTTTTATTATCAGTGAAAATTTTATTTTCTATGTTGAATATGAAACTTAGTTTAGCAAGATACAAAATTCTGGACTGAAAGTCATTTTGTTTTGGATATTCCAAAGTCATCTGTGGAAGACAGATAATTACTCTCTTATGGCTTGAAAAGTTCCACTGAGAAGTCCACTTCCACCTTCATGTTTTCCCCTTTGTAGGGGAGAAGTTGCTTGGGCCTAGCTGCTTGCAGAATTTTCTCTTTCATTTTGACTTTGTAAAGTTAATTACAGTGTGTCTAAGAGATGCTTTCTTTGAAATTAATCATCAGTGGGTTCTGATACTATCTAGCATCTATATTTCTGGGATCCTCATAATGCTTAGGAAATTCTTTACCATGATGTCTTGAAATAAAGCTTTCATACTTTTAGCACTCTCTATTTCTCCTTCAGCCATCCCTATAATTTGTATTTTTGTGCATTTCTTGTATTTTTATGTCTCTTTAAGGGATTGTTCTGTTTTTGCACCCTTTTTTCTGCCTTTTCTAATGATTGGGTTAATTAATAAGTTTTGCTGATTTCTGAGATTATTTCCTCTCCATGTTCTACTTTGTTGTCGAGACTCTATTATGTTTTGCAACTTATTGAATACCTCTTGCAAAAAGCTCTGTTATATCCTTTCTAATTATGTACAGATCCTTGGTAACTTTGTCTTTAATTTCATCAGTATTTTGAGATCATTTTCGGACTTCTTTTTTCTATCTTACTTCAATTCCATTCATCTTATTTGCCACCCATCTTCTGAATTGTATTGCCATCATTTTAACAAATTCTCTATGGATGGTATTTTCAACTATATCTCCCTTGTAATCTCTTAAGGGAGTTGATCTGCTGCAATTTTTCATGTTCCCAGCATTCTTTTGCTAATTTCCCTCCACGTATGTTTTTGAATTATTTATATATTTCTCTTACTTTTTAAACAAGAATGTTGGGTTGCTCTAAATTTTTGTTGAGAGATATTCTATTTGGGATCCCTTAGGCAGATCACAGGAGATATCTGGTTCCTAGAAAGTAAAGCCTATGCCAAATGATTAAAGCATCTATCTGCAGGTAATAATTCTGTTCACTTGGCTTTTTGGAAATTTGGATATTGAGTCAGGTAGAATAGTGATGGCACAGCTGCCTTGAAGCTTAGAGCTCTCCACACCCCTTTTAGGACTTGACATTACTAAATGGCAGCTCCTTGTTCTTTCATATACCCAGTGTTTATTAAGGCCATTTGGCTGTATGTTTTAGGACTGATTGGAATACTAATATGAGCAGCCGTTGTCAGGTTCAGAGGTCCCAGGATGTGGAGTTCACCCTAACACCTCCAGAGCTTGCCAGAGAAAAGCAGTTGTTTGCTACACAGTTAGCCTTCTCAACATGGATTTGAGGCTGTTTAGATACCGAAACAGGCTGGCTGATATCAGTTTTGAGGGCCCCAGAGTATGGAGATCACCATTCCCTTTCTAGGGCCTATCAAATTTATCAAGCAGCTTGTTATGCTGGTTTACTCCGCAGGATTTTACTCTTACAATCCTGAAAACTAAAACTGGCAGGCTGAAATGCCATCCAGAGGCCCTAAATTATGGAGCTCACCACATCCTTTCATTATTGACTGTTAAATGAACTGCTGCTTATACCAGCGTCCTTTCTTATATATAGCATCCCAAAGCTCCCTTCAAGATTGCAATTTGTGAGCATCCCTGAAGTTTGAGGCTGGGTACAGGATCTTCAGGTGATGCTTCTATGCAGGGGTACAACTCCTAGATAGGGAATAGAACTGTTACAGCCATAGTCTCAATCGAGCCTACAACAGATTCAAAAAAGCTGTGGCTTTTTTCAAAGTGTCAGCCATGCCTGCCACAGATTCAAGTGTCATGCATGCCTGCCATTTGATTCTGTTGTGGGTGGCTAAATAATTGGTGCCACCCACAACAGAATCAAAAAGCTCGGAATGTCACTTGTGGTTAGAGGAAGGGAATTTGTGGCTTGCTGTATGTTTCCAAGGATTTTCCAGAGCGGGGTCATCCAAATTTAGACCTGGACCTCTCCAAGTCTTTAAGAGTGGAGCTGGGGGCAGAACCTCTGGGAGGAGTCTTCAGGGGCCAGATCCCAGACTGAGTCATTCCTCAGGGTAGGAAAAGATAACCCCTGGCAGAAGGCAGACTCTGCAAAGTGCCCACCTCACCAAAGTTAGTGTCGATAAGCCACAGTTTCCTCCTGTGACAAGGTCAGAGTGGTTCCAAATCACTGGGCCACACAATACTTTGTGTTCCTGTTAGATATGGTGAGAGTGAAGGGCCTATATCTCTTCACTTTTGTGTCTAGCTGGCTGTAAACCCTGCTAGTTGCTGGTGAAAAAGAGAGTGGTTTCCGTAACCCTTGCTTCCACAGTCACCAGGAAGTCTGGATAGGGTCCAAAGCTTCTTTGCTTCTCTAATGCTTCTCTATGCCTGGAGGTGGAGGAGCACTTCCAGGCCATCTGAGCATGTGCAGAGGGAAGCAGGCCTAAGCAGGGGACAATCTGTCCAGAAACCAAAGAAAGATGGGGGAGGGCTGTGGCCACAAGGTGGCTAGAGCCAAAATTGCTCATTATTCTGTCAAGCAAAAGGGGGACCCAGAGGAAGAGGAAAACTGGGTCACTGGCCCCTTGTGGCTTTCTCCCATGGGGAGGGAGATCCTGTTTCGTTGCTCACAGAGAGCCCCCAGGTGGGAGAGAAGGTTTCCCTTACCCTTCTATTCAGCTTTGGGTGCCTTCTACTCTGGTTTGCTTCATCACAATCTTCTGCTTTCTCCCTCCTTTTCTCTTACCTTCATCCTCTTAGTTTGTTTCAATGCAGTTGTTGAATGCTTTAATTTCTTCTTTCTGCTATCTATCCCCCAATTTCAACTTCTCTGAGTTCACTTCAGTCTAATTTCCCTTCTTCTGGATAGGATCTTCTGATAAAATCTGCCTCCAGTCAGCCATCTTGCCCTCCACCAAAATACATATTTTTAAAAAAATACTTCACAATTGAAAGTGAAAACTCAAGGATAAGTTTGTGGTAATCATTCCTAGCAATTACATTTATGGAGATACATTTCTATAATTATTGTAAACAATATTGATTGCAAGACATGAAGTGATATATTTGTGTGTATGTGTGTGTGTATATATATATGTATAATGTGTATACAACACTGAAATAACTAAGTAATAATAATAACTTAGGCATATAATCTTAAATTATATTGGCATAAGTCAGTAAATGCTAAGAGGATATAGTGAAGAATATTAAATATTTAAACTTATGAACAAAGAAATATATGTTGTAGTGTGCTCAATTTTATTATGACAAAAATATAGTTGTAAATATCACTGTACATTTGGTAAAACATGGCAAGAGTAAAAGGTACCAAATTTTGTTAAGATAATAACAGTACTGTGTATGTTTAAAAGTAAAAAATGTCAAAAGTATTATCATACAATGTTTGTGGGAAGATAAATTGGTATAGGCTCTCTGGAAGGAAATTTGGCAATATATTTTATAGGTATTAAAATAATTGTGCTCATTGATTGATTAATTTCAAAATATAACATAAGATTAAAAATCAGAGAAATCACCTAAGATTTATGTGCAGTATGGTCCAAGCAACATTATTTCTAAAGTGATATAAATTTGAGTGAGCAAAAAAAATGAATATCTAACAACAAACAAACAGATATAAAAGCCACAGTACATATTGGTACTCTAATGTTCACATTAAAAGGATTTTTTAAAAAAATATGTAATACTATAGGTATGTGGTATGATTTTAGGTAATCTACTTTTTAGTAGACTACATATGACATGATCTAAATTTTCATTAAGGAATAAAGTGTATATAAGGTAAAGAATGAGAAGAATGGGAAAGAGATACATGAAAGTATTATTAAATGTTACTAATATTTGGGCAGAATATAGGTGTTTTCATTTTCTCCCTTATAACATTTTGTGCTTTGCACATTGTCTGTAAATGAGTGCATATTAATTTTAAAATCAGAAGAAATAAAAAGTTAAATTAGCACCAAACATTTGTGACTCTTTTATTAAAGGTATATTACATGTATTTTGGTGTTTTCTTTAACCTAGCCCCAGTGAAGCAACTAAAAATCCACAAATGATTCCACTTTTTTTTTTTTTTTGGTTTATACTTGTAAGGTAAATTTCAAGTTGTAGTTGTGTCCTTCACTTAGGAAGTGTTCCACATACCTGAACTTTGTACCCATTGGTGGGAACTTACCAACTCCCCCTCCTTGAATTTAATTTAGTTTCTTTCTCATGTGAGCCTTTAGGTATTAATCTACTAGATTCAACTTAATATTGAGTATGCAGGATACTTGATTTTTCCTTTTTTTTTTTTTTTTTGCAGTTTTTGGCTGGGGCCAGGATTGAACCCACCACCTCCAGTACATGGGGCCGGTGCCCTACTCCTTTGAGCCACAGGTGCTTCCCAAATTTCTCCTTCTTGTTATACTTAGGAGAATGTTCTCAACATCTGTCCACATAAATATGAATGAAAAACAATCTCTATCTTTTTATGGCTGAATAGTATTCCATGGATACATATACCACAGTTATTTATTCATTCATAATTTGATGGGCACTCAAGTTGTTTCCACATCTTTGCTATTGGGAATTGAGCTGCTATAAACATTTGAGTGCAAATATTCTTCTGGAAAAATGATAGATTTTTTTTCTTCTGGATACATGCCTACTCATAGAATTACAAGATCAAATGGAAAGTATACTTTCAGTTTTTTTAATATTCTCCAAAGACAATCTTTCCAAAGAGGCTTTATTAGTTTGCAATCCTGCCAACAGTGTATAAGTGTTCCCTTTTCTCCCATGTACACATCAACAGCTTACCCAGAGATTCTCTTTTTCAAATGAGGGGAAAAAAAGAGAAAAAATTATAAAGATGAAGAATAGTTGTTACCATTTCTAACATAATAAATCTGTGTGACAACTATTCTTCATCTTTATATACTTTTTCTCTTTTTTATCATTTAAAAATAGAATCTCAGCTCAGTTTCCGTAGCTCAATGGTTACAGTGCCAGGCACATCCACCAGGGCTGGTGGGTTTGAGACCGGCCCGGGACTGCTAAACATCAAGGACAACTGCAATAAAAAAAATAGCCAGATGTTGTGGCAGGGTAGTTCCAGCTACTTGGGAAGCTGAAGCAATATAATCACTTAAGCCCAAGAGTTTGAGGTTGCTATGAGCTGTGACACCACAGCACTCTACTGAGGATGAGATAGTGACACCCTGTCTCGATAAATAAATACATAAATACATACATAAAAATAGAATCTCTAGGTGTCTTTCTGCTTCTTCCATCTTGTTCTTGCCCATCTTCTCTTACAAGTCATATGCCATATATCTTAGGCTTCATCAATAAATAAGTGATTTCTGGGATTGCGGGAGGAGTGAGACCAATTAAGGGTCATTAAGTCATTTTAGTGGGTTGTAGTGAAATGTGTTTTCTTGACTTAAAGCATAGTAGATTAGGCAAGAATATAATAAAACATAGAATAGAGGAGACCAGAGGAGAACAGAATAGAAAAGAAAAAAACAAATATAATTAAGAAAATTATTGTTCTCCCCAATTTTTTTTCAGTTATATTAATACATATATTGATAGACTGAGTCCTGATTTAAAATTTATTTCTTTTTTAATTTAAAACTATTACAAGGGTACAAATGTTTTTGCTTACATGGATCAATATATCATGCTTGAGTCATGATTAGAAGTGTGCCTATTACCCAGATAATATGCATTGTACCTGTTATACCTGTTAAGTAGGTTTTTATCCAATCCTCCCACCACTCCACTTGATCTCTGTTAAGATTTACTTTCCTCTAAGCACATGCATGCTCTTAACTTAGTTCCAATTTAATAGTGAGTATATGTGGTGTTTACTTTTCCATTCTTTTCTTAATATAGATTATGATCAAAAATAAGAGGATGAATTGTCCAGCACTGTAGGATGAATATGGCTAGCTATAATATATTATATATTTTCAAAAAGCTATAAGAGAGAATTTTTAATGTTTAGAACACAAATAAATAATGTTTGTAGTGATGGATATACTGATTACCATGATCTGATCATTACACATTGTATACATGTATCAAAATATCATTCTGTCTCCATAATTACATACAAATATTACCTGTCAAATAAAGTTAAAAGAAAAAAATTAAAAATGTTTGAAATCTGCTAAGCCAAAAGGTAAACTGAATTCAGAAAAGATATTTTCACAAACTTAACTAAATTTTCTTGCTGCTTGTATAAAAATTAAAAAAAAATGCTGTTATTAAAGATTTGCTTGCATTTCAAGAAAATGGTATTTCATCTAGAGATATTTCTTCCTAGTAGTTCATATTTCCATAGGAAAACAAATATGACTAAAAACTCTAGCACTGGACCTTCAAAGGAAGTGTGGTGCATGTCACAGTTCATTGTTACTTTATTTCAAATTCCTCCACCAGCCAACCTCTCCATATGCAAACCAACTACAGTTACAACATTTGATCCAACAAAATAGGAAACTTCCAAATGCACATTGATTTTGGAAACATATTCATGGCAAACTTAGAATCAGCACAGTTTAGAAGTAGACTATAAATGCAAATATTCCCAACAACAACTTTCAAATATATAGGCTGCAAATTGAAAACATTAGCACAGCAAATTTACAGACCTCAAATTGCAAATCACAATAGCAATTCTTTAGAAGTGAGGCAGTCATGTTTTCTTTTGTGTGGCATGTTAAATAGCTTTTATTTCCAAAAGCAATGAGAACTGAATTATTTTAATCAAATCCTAAAGGAGATATTTTGTATAAGTCTGGAATAAAAAAAAATTGTGACTCTTCATATTTCCAGTAGTGTGAATAGGTTTGTATTCAACTACCTATGTTATCTCAGCTGTTCTCATTCTTTTCTCTGTCTCTTTAGAACATTCACATGACTTTGAAAGGGAAACTGAAAATTAGAAAGTGCAATAAAACCTACCTGGCCTGCTCAGTTGCTGCGGCAGTTGGAAACTTCACTGGAAAAAGCTGGAGATTAGAAATTTGTCTGAACCTTTGAATATATTCTCTAATCTTATTGAGATTTAGCTTTCTAGTTTTGAAACTGGGGATGATATCAACTATATATGCACTGTGCAGTCTTGGCATGAATATTAAGTAAAATAGTATATTAACTATCCTCAAAAATATTAATTTTCATTATTGATTTATTAGTGCTAAAAGCTGTCTAACGAGACAATGTAAGAACCCTTATTGTGGTCACAGGCTCATGTCTCAAAACCAACATTCTCACTATTCTAAAACTCTGAAACAGACTTTTAAACCTACAAAGTGTTTCAATGTGACATTTCTGATTATACTTCTCAATATTGTTTCCAAGTAATTTTGTAACTCAGATTTTCTTCTAACTTATTATAAGATGTTCCCCTTTTATGCAACGTCTATAATATTACCCACATACTGCAATTAAACTCTATTCCTTCATATTTCTTACTATCTCAGTAAGATATTTCTTTGTTTTCCCTCTAGGATAATAAAAATGTGACTATGAATTCACATCTTTATCAAAGAGAATAAGGAAAATCCTAGAAGTGGAAGAGAATAAAAAATATTCCATGAAGATAGAATTGCATATACAAAGAGCCCATTTCAGCATATAACTTTCCTCCAAATTTAGGGGCTTAACAACAGTTTTACTACGTCGCTGAATATGAAAGTCAGAAATTTTGGCAAGGCCCAATTGGGCATATTTTCTGCTTTTTGTTTGCCTCAACAGTTATTCAGTCATACGCAGATGAGACATGGGCTGGACTGGATGATCCAAGATGGTTTCATTCACATGTCTGGTACCTTGGCAGAAATGTTTGTAAGGCTAAGCTCAACAAGTGCCATACATGTGGCTTAATCCATACAGCATAGGATCTCAGAGTCGTTAGATCTCTGGTATCACAGGTGAGGACTATAAATTCAAGTGTTCCTGCAAACAAAGAAAACAATCTCATTACCTTTTATGACACAGCCTCAGAAGTCGGACAGAACCACTTCCACCATAGTGTATTGATTTTTTTTATAACTGCTAGAAATTTAGCATGATTGTTGATACTCAGAAGAAATAAGAAAAAAAATATTTGTGCCTGATTAAAAGTAAACAATGGAGCACGAAAAAAGTAAATTACATTGAATAAATTATTTAATCACAATAACTAATTCCAACATTTTGTTAGTCACATTCCAAAATATAAAAAAATATTGGTAGGAAAATCTATATTGGCAGTGTTATGAAATGTAAAGCTTTGGAATTAAAGTACAAATATAATTTCAAGTCCCTGTCTGTACATAAGCTAAGTAACAACCTCTGGGATCCTATAATGTTTCATCTTTAGATGAAAGACTAAATAAAGTTTTCTCTGGTAACTCAGAAATACACACCACCTGCTTTGAAAGCAGATGCTGTAAATATATGAGGTAGTGTGTTCCTCATAACAACAGTGCTAGATGGATTTTTATTTATTTATTTGAGACAGAGCCTCAAGCTATTCCCCTGGGTAGAGTGCTGTGGCATCACAGCTCACAGCAACCTCCAACTTCTGGGCTCAAGCGAGTCTCCTGCCTCAGCCTCCAAAGTAGCTGGGACCACAGGCACCTGCCACAATGCCCGGCTATTTTTTGGTTGCAGCCATCGTTGTTTGGCAGGCCTGGGCTGGATTTGAACCTGCCACCTTAGGTGTATGTGACTGGCACCTTAGCCACTTGAGCCACAGGCGCCGAGCCATGGATTTTTAATAATAATTAACATTTTACAAAACACAAAGGACTGGGGTTCAAAGAAATTAAGTTAATTTACTCAAAATTATTTAAAGCAAGCAGGAATAAGATTAAATCCTAGATCTATGACCCCAAGGCCTCTTAGTGCTATTTGACTATACTTTGCCTACTTCCTTTATTATTCATTTATCATTTTAAGAAATTGCTTTGTAACTGTAAAACACCATATGAATGTAAGGTATCATTATTGCTATCGATTCCATCAGCTGAGAGAACTACCACTGCCTATAATAAGATTGATCATGTTTAATAATACACAGAATAAATGAGCTAAACCTCAAACTCTAATCCCCAAATGTTCATACAAAGCATGACTGAAAACAAATCAAATCATATTGATCAGACCTAAATACAATGGAGCCTAATTATAACATTTTTCTATGGAAGCTGCTTTTATCCCATCTCTTATGATATATCATACAGAGAAAATTTCGTCTCATGTCCATCATTATTCATCCCTAAGGAAAAAAAAAACACCTCTCTCTTCTCCTTCCTCAATTTTCAAAGATAAAACAATACAATAGAGGAGTCTGAAAAGCGGACAATTAGAAATTTTACTCCCTTTCCTTCTTTTTTTTTTAAGATAAATTGAATTGATTCAATATAATTTTCAAGTATTAAATGTATATCTAGAAAAATGGGGATATTCCTTTTGGGGAGCCTTGTGGGTAGAAGAAAGATCATCTAATTTAAGAAAAATAGGAGTGAAATAATTCAAACTTAGCATACCTGTACTATCTAAAACCCAGGATGTAGAACAGACATCCTTGATGGATTGCTATGTAAGAATTTAAAAACATTGAGGCTCCATTTTTTGGAGGTCTATCATTTCTTCTAAAAGACAAATGCTTACATATGAAGAATATATTAAAAAATTCTAATGCAATTATGAAGTATGGATATTGAAATTCTATAAACTCAAAATAGGAAGTGAACTACAGTATATTTAATCTTATTTCAGACCAGTGGACCTTTATTTAATAGGATGTTACTAACATTTAGCTATTTAAGAAAATAAAAACTTCACATTTTATTGTTTACATAAGTATGTCTCTCTTCATCTTACTAGTCTACAGGAATCAGTACTGGTGGTTACAACTTAAACTGTCTACTAATTTTCTCTCATAATTTATCTTGACTTTGTCAGATGCCCTCCACAATAATATACCTTTAATAGTGTATAGGACTTAATATATAAAATGGCAAGCATATGCATAGCACTTTATAGTTTCCCAAACACTTTCATATGCATTATTATATTTATAATTAAAAAAAATAAGGGCGGTGCCTGTGTCTCAAAGGAGTAGGGTGCCTGCCCCATATACTGGAGGTGGCAGGTTCAAATCCGGCCCCGGCCAAAACCAAATAAACATAGTATGATACTGTAAATAGGCATTTTCAAATAGTCATCATTAAGACAGAGTATCTAAGTTGTACTCACAAAAATACTTTTTGACACTTATTGTTGATGACTAAGACAAATATCTAATTTCTGTCTGCAACAATTTGTCAAATTGCTTTAATCACTACTTTCTGATTTATTATTCATAGATCTGCATATTTTTATCAATCATCTTACTTTTCTATTTTTTGTCCAAATACTTTTGTCTTTAAAATGTCCTTCAATACATCAAAATCCCATAGCACTCAACCTTTGACCCCTAATCTTTTTTGTCATATATCACTTACTAGTGTTAGTAACAGATTTCTTGGCTCTTTATTTGACTTCACACGGGTTGTTTTCCCAGCCAATTTCGCCAACTAGAAAACCAGAGAACAATAACATGTAGCCATTAGGTTATCTGAAGTAGAGTTCCTATTTTTTTTTCCTGAGATAAGAATCTCATTTTGTCACCCTTGGTGACATGACATCATAGCTCACAGAAACATCAAACTCTAGGGCTCAAGCAATTCTCTTGCCTCAGCTTCCTGAGTGGCTGGGACTACAGGTGCCCACCATAATGCCCAGCTATTTTTAGAGACGGGCCTCACTCTTGCTCAGGCTGGTCTCAAACCTGTGAGCTCAGGCAATCCATCTGTGTCAGCCTCCCAGAGTGCTAGGATTATAGGCGTGAGGCACCATGCCTCGCTCCAGACTTCCCTATTTCTAACTATATTTAACTTTTGATTAAAGGTTTTGAAATGGGCTTAGCTTAATGTGTTAGTTTACAAATAAAGGTACATTGTCAGTTTTGGCATGTTACGGGTTGTTTTTACTGAGGACTATATGTGAGTACATTTGTGACAGTAAATTATTTGTTAGAATTTTCCACACCCTGTTATGCCTAGTATACCAATTGCCACATGATCATCACATGATAAATGCCTGCTAAATTTTAATTCCCTAAATCATAAAATAATTTAAAATCACTGTTTAAAGCTTAAACTGAATCCCTGAATTATCCTATATTTGGTGTTTAGTCTGGAAAGAAAGACCCTCAGATTGTTTTGACAACTCTGCCATTGAATAATTGTGCACATATGCCTATAGTAAACCTTACCTATTACATAAGTGTTGGGCATTTAACATTTAACTCTCTGACATAATTTGAGATATTTGGTCAAAAGCTACTACCTAAATGAGAACTATTTTCATTAAAAGAGCAGATTTAGTGGCAAACTGTCACTCATACTTTAAAGTGAATATCATTAAAATGGCAAGAAATGATTCGTATGCTCAGTTTCCAACGCAGAACAAGTTTTCCAATGGCTCCAGAGTGCCTGATTATAGAAAGAAATGGGAGAAGACTTAAATATATTGAATAAAATCTTACTCCTGCCAAACTACAGAAAAGAACACATGGGAAAACTTGATATTTAAAAAAAACACAACAACAATAATGGATAGGCTATAAAACAGCAATAAGAAAAAGAAAGAGATAAAAGTAAGACATTCAGGCAATTTAATGTAAAAAATACAAGCAGGACAGCCAAAACTACTTTGAGTTGTTTAAAATATCAGGATAGTACAAATGGAAGAAATCACTTGTACTGAAATATCACAGAGCTAACATAACTGTCAACTGCTTTGAGAATTTATGTCACTTTTAAACAGATTGATGTTTGAGTTAAATTATTTTTCTGCAATTAAAAATTATAATTACTTTAAAATATTTCTACTACATGCTGTGTGTAGAATTTGACATGATTTTATTATGAGTAAAACTTTGAAATAGCAGAATCAAAGAAAGTTATTAAACATTAAATATTATTAAAAGAAAGAGTCCATTAATAAATGAACATTATTTGAAAAATTTTACTTTAAATTGTGATTTCTTGGAATATAAATCTCAAGAAAATTCAAAGAAAATGGGAATTTTATCAGAAAATCTGCAAAATGAATGTAGCTGACATCCCTTATAAACATCATCTAAATCAGTGTGCCACAAATTATTTTATGTGAAAAAGCAGTTATTTTTTAAAATCTCCAATTTATTCCAGACCAATAGTTTTATAGAAGTTGACAAAAATAAAAATATTCAAAAGACATGCCCAGATCTTTTACATTACAGATTCAGTGAACCTAAAATTACTATACCAAATTTCTATAAAACTTTCCAAGGCTTACTTTAAAATTCTATACTTAGCTTGTTTCAGACCAATAACAAGTAACAGATTAACAAATATCAGGAACCCATTGTATGCATTACTTTTTCAAAATAAAAATAAAGACAAAATTTTAGTAAACATTTACTAAGTTAAACAGAAAGCTATTTATAGATTTACGTATGTTGAACCATCCTTGAGATCCTGGGATAAAACCCACTTGGTCGTGGTGTATGATTTGTTTGATGTGTTGCTGGATTCTGTTGGTTAGGATCTTGTTGAATATTTTTGCATCAATATTCATTAGTGATATTGGTCTATAATTTTCTTTTCTTGTTGGGTCTTTTCCTGGTTTGGGTATCAAGGTGATGTTTGCTTCATAGAATGTGTTGGGTAGTATTCCGTCTTTTGCAAAAATATACCTTATGTGAAATTCTTTTGCTGTGACTATCAAATTTACAATTGTTGTATATAAAAATATTTTATATTATTGTCTAAAAAAAACCCAGAAAGCTAAACAAAGGAAATTAGATGAAAATGAACTTTACCTACAGAAAATAGTTTGTTTTAGATAAAATGGACAATATAGTTCTTAATTGACTTAAGTGTAAAGAAATCATATGTAAGTAAGTAAACTACACAAAATATCTTCAAGATAATTTTTAATCTCTACACATTATTATGGTAACCATATTTTCTTCAATTAGCTATTTAAATTGTAATGACATTTTTATTTAATTAACTAATTTTATAAAATTAAAATCATACAACTTCACCTTTTAAAATACTCAGGATGCTGAGGCAAGAGAATCGCCCAGGAGTTGGAGGTTGCTGTGAGCTGTGTGATGCCACAGCACTCTACTGAGGGCAGTAAAGTGAGATTCTGTCTCTAAAAATAAATAAAATAAAATAAAATAGAATAATCTTCAAATTTCATCAATGCAATAAATATTTATTGTTGGCCCACCATATGCCAGCCACTATGTTAAGCAATAAAGCTATGTGTGTCAAGCCTGATCCCAAGTAACACTGTTGGAATACTAAATTGTTCATTCTTATGGACTATTTTTCTTTCAAAGATATGTTAGGTGAGGTCATAAATAGGTTCATTATAATAAAATGTGGGCTATTATGAGCTGTAGGCAAGTTTAAAATTTTTCTTTAAAGAATATAATACATCAAACTTATAATAAAATTTTCCTCCATCCAATTTACACACAATTACAAGCTTTAATATACTATTTGCAAGAATGTGGGGAAGCATTCTGACAGAAATTATCAACATTTAAAATGCACATACTGTTTAACTTGGAAATTCTACCTTTATCATAAATCTATACTCTAAATACCCTAGCACATGCACACAAATGGCCAGAAAGCCACCTAAATATTCCTCGATAGAGGATTGTTTTTATAATTTCTCTCTCATTCTTGCACACACACATAGAGACACACACTACACACCACACTTATAACTAAATACTAAGAAGCCAGGATAAAAGGATGAAGTAGCTCTGTATTGACATGAGAAGATCTCTGACATAGTTAAGTAAAAAAAAAAAAAATGATTTGCAGAGTAATATACACAGTACAATAATATGAATGCGTGGAAAATTTCTGAAAGGCTATCCAAGAAAATTTCAAGCTGAAGAAATTATTTGCAATGGAAAGCAAACTCCTGTTTGTCATATACCTTTAATCCTATTTGAATTTTTTTCACAATGTACATATGTTTTTGAATAATATCAAAGTAGCCATAAAAAGTATGCCTCAATTCCATGACCAATATTCTATTCCCTACCATTTGGAACATATTGAAAGGTATGTAATTTTCATTAAGGGGTGACAAAATGATAGTTGTTTCAGCCACTAACTCTGTGTACTTGATTAACATTGCTTTTGGCTTCTCGTTTGTAAAATTAATTACATTATTTTGAAAAATGGCACGGCTTTGAATTAAGGAAAGGGTAACAAAGGAAAATAATAGTAGTGATTATCTACTCTCCCACTCCAAAGTGTAAGTTTTGGTAAAATTATAAAACTGTATATTCTTAATGATAAGCTTCAAATTTCATTTGTGCATACATACTAACTGATAGTCTGCTATATACCAGCCACTATGCTAGCCACTAAAACCATGTGTGTTCAACCTGACTGATAGAGTCAAATGGAGGGACCTAGCCGAATAGAACCAACCCACCCAAATAGAACCCACCAGCCCAAATTTAATCAACTTGCCCAGAAAGAAATGAGTACATGAATGTCCCAGCCAGGAAAGAGTGACTATACCAATCCCTATCCCTCCGATCCTTTAAATTTTCATCCACCTGAACCCATGTTCTGACTCTTCCTTCTTAAACTCAGCTAGCCAGTACCTGGGTGGAAATAAAGGCCGACATTGCCAACACAGAACCTGGACTTTGTTTCCTTTCATTCATGTTTTGGAATAACCTTTTATTTTCAATCTTCGACTTCTCACCAACCTTAAGTAATGGTGGAAAAATACTTAAGTGCTATTTTTTCCTGTCATGATTTTCTGTTCCTTTTTAAGTCCCCTTCACCAACTTTACATATGAAACACTAATTTCAAAAACTCAACCTATTTTTTATTTTTTGATTCTTAGAAAACAAAACCGTATTGAGAGATTTGGTAAATATAAATGGAAGAAACCTTGAATACATACCTTCAAGAATTTTCATGAGTTCTCCCTCATATTTAAAAATTAATAGGTACATAAGATATTAAATTGAAAATGTATCAGTGTTATCAATTGATTGCAAATGAAGATCAAAATACACATGATGATGAAATTTTCTAGAAAATATAAATACCACTGTTTCCAAATAACTATACATTGATTGTAAGTATAATAATATCTATATACTACATGTATCCTGCATTTCCCTAAAAAACTAAAGTCAATGAATGGTTAAGGAAGAATTGTTTAGCCACATGAAAAAGACTGAATCTAGACACATCTTTCTCACCATTTACAAAAAGTTACATTGCGTAAAATATTTAAATCTACAACATGAAACTATAAAAGCTCTAGAAAAAAGTGTGGGAAAAACTCTGAATCTTACTGGCCTAGGAAAAAATAATTATGAATAAAACCCCATTGGCAATTTCAGCAGCAACAGAAATAAGCAAATGGGACCTAAACAAGTTAAAAAGTTGCTGCACAAGAGATCCTTGCAAGCTGGCTTACTAGAGACAGCTTCTAAAAGAGACTACAATCCAGAAGAAGAAAAATTGGACTGAAATGAACTCAGAACAGTTAAAGTTCAGGGTTTGAGTGCAAGGTGAAGAAATCAAGGTGCTCACTATCCCCATGGAGATGAACAAAGTTGCAAAAGAGGAAGGGAGAAAACAGAGCATAGCTATGGAGCAAAAGGACGGAAGGACCTGGTGCCAAACAAAGGGTTAGGGAGCCCCATCCCTTCCCAAGGGCTTTCCCTAGGCTCTCAGCACAGAACTGCAAAGTGGGATTTCTCACCTCACAGGAAAGAGCCATGAAACCCTAATTGTTCTGTACCTAGGAATTTCCATTCACTGGGTCCCCATCTAGCCTGATAGAAAAGTGAACAAACTTTGTCTCTGCTGTCCTGTTCCCACAGCCCTTCTCCCCCACCTGGGGGGAGACATGACACACTGCTCCTTGCAGAGACCAGCCTCCCAGCACTCTGGCATTTGGAGTGCTAACCTAGTCTGGTCTGGAAAGTTTACCCCACCCTCAGACACCAGAAAGAAAAAGAACTCTAACTGACCAGACCCACCCAGGAATCAAAGATCATAGAGGCCACTTTATCCCTCACCACAATCAGCCAGATCTTTAACTGGCCACAGAGAAAGGGAGATAGATCCTAACCTCTTAACTGTTTCACAGAGTCCTTGATATTTGCTTGGCAAGACTAACCAGAAATAGAAAAATAAGATCTGTAATAACCTAAATAAGAAACTAAAATGGGAAATAACAACAGATACCATGGAAATAGAAAAGATCATAACTGATTACTACAAAAAAAAAAAAAAAAAAAACTCTATGCTCTGAAGTTTGAAAATGCAGAGGAGATGGACCAATACCTGGAAACACACCACCTTATTAAACTCAACCAGAAAGTATTAGAAATTTTGAATAGACCTATATGAAGCAATGAAATTTTAATAACAACAAAACTTCCAGAAAACAAAATCCCTAGGCCAGATGGCTTCACACCAGAGTTCTATCAAACCTTCAAAAAGGAATTCATTTCTATATTGCACAACCTATTTCAAATATAGAGCAGGAAAGAATCCTCTTCAATACATGCTATGAAGCAAATATGACCCTGATTCTAAAACCAGGAAATGGGGACCCTAGGAAGATGGCCAATGGGAGACAGCTTTCAACAGAAGCTCCTGTCCAGAGGAAGAGATAATAGCTAGGAAGAACCCAATAAAGCTGAAGGTTGGGAATTGGGATGAAAGAGATTGAAAACTGCATGTCATCCCTACCGAGGCAAGCTGCTACTCCAAGGAAGCAAATTTCAGGTACAAAACTCATCCCAAAGAGGACATGAATCCATCCCTCCCCCAAGAGAGTGGCTTGCTGTATGATCTCTATAAGAGTGCAGTAACCAGAAGATCTATTTTCTCATCCCACAGGAGAGAGTTGCTGGAGGCTGGAACTACTCTAGAAAGACCCTCCTGTGAACCTGGGCACTCTCTTGCCCAACATAGAAGTTGAACAAATACTTTCCCTGCCATTCTGAACTCCCAGTCCACACTTTCCCCCTTGCTTGGCAGTCTAGTTGCCCAACCCCTGCAGAGACCAGAGTCTCCGTGGTTCTTTGCTAGGGGCTGGGCATTGCATGGGCTGCAGCAGTGCAGCTGTGCTAAAAAAGTAAATCTAGAAGCAGTGGAGAAAGGCAAAGGTGGGAGGGCAAAAGTGCATATCAGTGGTGGGTGGAGGTGTGGGAACCTGGCTGGCAGGCAGAGGGTTGTGAACCTGCGGGGACAGTGATAGTAGAGTGATCCCACCAGGGTTAAAATTCAGAGAGACACCTCTCCAATTTTGTAGACTACTAGAGGAGCCAGACCTCACCCTGCAGGGGTTCCAGAGGAGCAGTGAGGCTGGGGCAGAGGTGCGGTCTCTGAGGAAGGAAAACATTCATTGCATTGTTAACCTCTGGTGTGGAATAAACTCAGGTGGAACACTCCTCAGTTTCTATTGAGTACCAGAGGGAGTCAGACTTTAGCTCCCCCTGTAAGCTGGTGGCAGAGTGTAGTGGCCAGGCCAAGGAGGCATTAACTCCACTTTGACTCTGGCAGGTTCAAATCCCTGGCACATTAGCTCATTGAAGGAAACTGGACCAAAGCTCAATGAGGTTACCAGTGACTGGGCATGTCAGAGATGCAAGGTGGGGAAGGAGGCACCAGACTGCCTGGACTAACTCTTTTGCTGGGCAGGCCTTTCTGACTCTATGGAGAACCAGAGCAAGTCACACTTGAGCTGCCAGTGGAAACCCACTGTCTAGCTGCTGGAGACTTTTTGAATTATCCCACTTCATCTGCAGTTGTGCTGACCAGGACAATTGGTTTAGAACTCTTGACCTGGGCAGGTCACCTGGGGATCCTTAAAGTTTGAGCCCTGGTTGTGTTGTAGTGGGAGAGTCTGATTCTCCTCTTCCTGTTCTTGCCTGCTGGGGGAGGAGTGTCTAAATTGCTTGTTTCTCCCCAGCTGAGATTTCAGCCCAGAGCCACTAATTCACTAGGATCAGTTAGAAACTAGCTGAATATAAGACAGAGTCACCTAGCCCCATCACTCCAAGCAGTTCCCCAGAATCTCAGACTGCAGTACTAAATAGGCCTTTGTAAAGCTGTAGAGGAAAAGCCACAGTCATCAGTCCCACCTCTTTGATAAAGAGCTGGTTAATTACAACTTCTGGAGCCTTCAATTCACCTGCCTTCAATTTTACCTTAATAGCTTCTCTAATAAAACTGAGAAAAATAATCATGGGGCAGAATCAACGGAAACACTCTGGCAACATGAATAATTAGAGTAAATCAATTCCCTCAAGAAATGACAAAAGAGACACAAGAAAAGATTCCATTCATAAACAAATGGCTGAGATGTCAAAAATTGAGTTCAGAATATGGATGGCAAATAAAATTAATAGGATGCAAGTAAAGTTGGAATTAGAAATTCAAGGAGTAATTCAAAAGGTGTCTCAAGAATTCAATGAATTCAAAGACAAAATCTCCAAAGATTTTGACACATTGAGATAAGAATTTGCAGCCCTCAAAGATCTGAGAAATACAGTAGAATCCATCAGTAACAGAATGGAGCAGGCAGAAGAAAGGATCTCTGACATTGAAGACAAAGTTTTTGAAAGCTACCAAATGTCCAAAGAGGCAGAGAAGTGGAGAGCAAAAATGGATCATTCCCTGAGAGAATTGTGGGACCACTTGAAAAGAGTAAACATTCACTTTATAGGAATTACTGAAGGAGAAGAGGATGGTCTGAAAGGCACTAATGCTTTACTCCAAGATATAATTGAGGAGCATTTCTCAAGGATGGCAAGAGATACAGAAGTTCAGATAGCCAAAAGGTTCAGAACTCCAGCACAACTCAATGCAAACAAAACATCACCTAGACACATTGTAATTAACTTTGCCAAATTAATGTAAAGGATATAATTCTGTAAGCAGCCAGACGTAAGAAAATCAAAACCTACCAGGGGAAGGATATTAGAATGACTACAGATATCTCAGCTGAAAATTATCAAGCCAGAAGAGGATGGTCATTGACCTTCAATCTCCTAAAACAAAACAACTTTCAGCCCAGGATCCTGTGTCCTGCTAAACTGAGTTTCATTTGTGATGGAGAACTCAAATACTTTAATGACATACACATGGTGAAGAAATTTGCCATAACTAAACCAGCACTCCAGGATATTCTCAGACACATTGTGCACAATGACCAGCACAATGCTCTACTACCAAAGGAAATTCACTCAGAAATTTTTGAACAAAACCCAACTTCCACAGTAGCAAAAAGATTAAAAGCGTACACTGGACTTTTGAAAAACTTGACACCCAAAACACTACCAGGCTTATCAATTCTCTCAATTAATATGAATGGTTTAAATTCTCCTCTAAAGAGGCAAAGGTTTGCTAACTGAATACTTGAACTCAGACCAGATATCTGATGCATACAAGAATGTCATCCTACCCTAAAGGAAAAAAGTAGACTCAGATTGAAGTGATGGACATATGTAATTCAGTTAAATGGATATCAGAAAAAAAGCAGGGGTTGCAATTTTATTTGTGGATACAATAGGCTTAAACCAACAAAGGTAAGGAAAGATAAGGATGGTAACTTCATATTTGTCAAGGGAATCACTCAACATGAAGATATTTCAATTATTAACAGTTATGCACCCAACCAGAATGCTCTTCAATTTATAAAGGAGATACTAACAAACATGAACCATTTGATATCTTCCTCCACCATAAGAGTCAGAGATTTAACACACCTATGGCCATGTTCATAGATCCTTCAACAATATAGTAAACAAAGGCATTTTGGACTTAAACTTGACCCTACAACAAATGGACTTAACAGACATCTACAGAACATTTCATCCTTACACATTCTTCTCATCAGCCCATGGAACATCCTCCAAAATGGATCATATCTTAGGGGTCACGAGGCTAACCTTAGGAAACATAAAAGAATAGAAATTATTCCTTGTATTTTTCTCAGATCATCATGGAATAAAAGTTGAACTAAACAACAACAGGAATCTTCATACACATACAAATACATGGAAACTAAATAATCTTATGTTGAATGATAGCTGGGTCATAGATGAGATTAAGAAGGAAATTACCAAATTTTTGGAATTAAATGATAATAAAGACATGAATTACTTGTAGGATACCGCAAGGCATTCCTAAGAGGGAAACTTACAGCATTGCATGCCTTCCTCAAGAGAACGGAAAAAGAGGAAGTCAACAACTTAAGGGGACATCTCAAGCAACTGGAAAAGGAAGAACATTTTAACCCCAAATCAAGCAGAATAAAAGAAATAACCAAGTTAGATCAGAATTAAATTAAATTGAAAACAAAAGAGTCATTCAATATATCAACAAATCAAAAAGTTGGTTTTTTGAAAAGATTAACAAAATTGATAAACCTTTGGCTAACCTAACCAGAAACAGAAAAGTAAAATCCCTAATATCATCAATCAGAAATGACAAAGGAGAAATAACAGGCACCTCGGAAATTTAAAAAAATCATTAATGAATACTATAAAAAACTCTATTCTCAGAAATATGAAAATATGAAGGACATAGATCAATACTTGGAAGCACACCACCTTCCTAGACTTAGCCAGAAAGAAGTGGAAATGTTGAACAGGCCTATATCAAGTTCTGAAATAGCATCATCTATACAAAATCTCCCTAAAAAGAAAAGCCCAGGACCAGATCACTTCACATCAGAATTCTATCAAACCTTTAAAGAGGAATTAGTACCTATATTACTTAACCTTTTGCAAAATATAGAAAAAGAAGGAATACTACCCAACACATTCTATGAAGTAAACATCACATTGATCCTCAAACCAGGAAAAGACCCAACAAGAAAATAAAATTATAGACCAATATCTCTAATGAATATTGATGCAAAATATTCAACAAGATTCTAGCAAACAGAATCCAGCAACACATCAAATTATACACCATATCAAAGTTGGTTTTATCCCAGGTTCTCAAGGTTGGTTCACTAAATGTTAATCTGTAGATATATTACATCACATAAACAAAATTTTTAAAAAACCATATGATTCTCTCAATTTATGCAGAAAAAGCTGTTGATAATATCCAGCATTCTTTCATGATCAGAACACTTAAGAAAATAGGTATAGAAGGGAAATTTCTTAAACCAATAGAGGGCATCTACAGCAAACCCACTCACAATATCGTATTGAATAGAGTAAAATTTAAAACATTTCTACTCAGATCAGGAAACAGGCAAGGATGCCCATTGTCTCCACTGCTTTTTAACATCGTAATGGAAGTCTTAGCCATTGCAGTCAAGCAAGAGAAGACAATCCAGGGTATCCAAATAGAGTCAGAGGAGATCAAACTTTCACTATTTGTAGATGATATGATTTTATACCTGGAAAACCCAGGGACTAAACTACAAAACTCTTAGAAGTGATCAAGTATTACAGTGGTGCCTCAGAATACATAATCTATACTCACAAATCAGTAGCTTTTATATACACCAACAATAGTCAGTACTTTGTTGGCACTCCTGTAAAAGGAATAGAATCCTATGAACTATTTGGGAATTTACCTAACAAAGGATGTGAAAGATCTCTATAAAGAGAACTATGGAACTCTGAGGAAAAAAAAATACCTGAAGATGTTAACAAATGGAAAAACATACTAAGCTCATGGCTGGGAAGAATCAACATTGTTAAAAGGTCCATGCTATCCAAAGCTATATACAAATTTAATGCAATCTCTGTTAAAGCATCACTGCCATATTTTAAAGATCTGGAAAAAATAGTACTTTGTTTTCTATGGAATCAGAAAAAAACTCAAATGGCCAAGACATTACTCAGAAATATGAACAAATCAGGAGGAATCATGCTACCGGACTTCAGACTATTCTATAAATCTAGAGTGGTCAAAACAGCATGGTACTGGCACAAAAATAGAGAGGTAGATGTACGGAACAGAATAGAGAACCAAGTGATTAACCCAGACACTTATTGTCATTCGATCTTTGATAAGCCTATCAAAAACATAAATTGAGGGAAAGACTCCCTATTTAACAAATGGTTCTGGGTGAATTGGCTGGTGACTTATAGAAGACTGAAACTGTACCCCCGTCTTTCACCATTAACAAAAATTTATTCTCAGTGGATAAAAGATTTAAACTTAAGACATGAAACTATTAAGATAATTGGATAGAGTGCAAAGGAAACACATGAAGAAATTGGCCTGGAAGAACATTTTATGAGGAAGACCTCCCCAGCAACTGAAGCAACACCAAAAATATATTACTGGGATATGATCAAACTAAAAAGCTTCTGCACAGCCAAGAGCACAGTATGTAAATCAAGCATACAGTGCTCAGAACGGGAGACGATATTTGCAAGTTATGTTTCTGACAAAGGTTTGATGACTAGAATCCACAGAGAACTCTAATTAATAAGAAAGAACAAGTGATCCCATTTCATTATGGGCAAGAGACTTGAACAGAAGCTTCTCCAAAGAAGACAGGCACATAGCCCACAGACACATGAAAAAATGCTCATCATCTTTTATCATCAGAGAAGTGAAAATCAAAACCACTTTGAGATATTATCTAACTCCAATAAGAGTAGCCCGCATAACAAAATCTCAAAACTACAGATGTTGTCATGGATGTGGAGATAAGGAAACACTTCTGCACTGCTATTGGGAATGCAAGTTAATACATTCCTTTTGGAAAGAAGTTTGGAGAACATTTAGGGAACTAAAAGTAGACCTGCAATTTGATCTTGCAGCTCCTCTAGTACGTACATATCTAGAAGACTAAAAATAATTTTAAAACAAAGATATTTACACCAGATTGTTTATTTCAGCCCAATTCATAATTGCCAAGTCATGGAAGCAGCCCAAGTGCCCATGGACACATGGAATGGTTTACTAAGTTGTGGTATATGTATACCATAGAATATTATGCAGCCTTAAAAAAGATGGAGACATTACTTCTTTTATGTTTACATGAATGGAGCTGCAACATATTCTTCTGAGTAAAGTATCTCAAGAATTGAAATAAAAGTATCCAATGTACTCAGTTCTATTATAAAACTGGTGTATAATCACCCACAGTTTCATATGAAAGATAAAAAGTATAGCTCAGGATGAAGGAGGGAAGAAGAGAGGGAAGGGAGGCAAAGGGGGAGGTTGGATGAAGGGAGAGTAATCAGGGGAACCACACTTGTGGTGCATATTACAAGGGTACATGTCAAATCTATGAAATGTAGAGTATAAATATCTTAACACAATAGTGAAGCAAGTGAGGTGAAGGCTATGTTAAACAGTTTGATGTAAGCATTCCAAATTGTATATAAAATCAGCATATTGTACCCCATAATTGCATTAACATCTACAGATATTATTTATTAAAAAAATAAAACCAGTAAATGACCCAACAGAAAAGAAAATCTATATGCTAATATCATAAATGAAGAGTATCAATGAAAAAATATTCAGTGTAATCTCAGCAAACTGAATCTAGCTACACATTAAAAAAATACATCATGATCAAGTGGGTTTTATCTCAGGGATGCAAAGTTAGTTCAACATACATAAACCCATAAATGTAATTCACCACATAAAATCAAAAATGAAGACAATATTATTTCTCAATTGATGCAGAAAATGCATTTAACATATTTAGCCTCCTTTTATGATAAGAACACTTAAGAAAATAGACATAGGTGGGATATTTCTTAAATTGATTGAGGCCATCTATAATAAAACCACAGCTAACATTATATAGAATTGAGTAAATTTTAAAGCATTTCCCCTTACAACTATGACCAGACATAGTACTAGAAGTCCTACCCAATCCAATAAAGCAAGAGAAGGAGATCAACAGTATTCAAATTAGGACAGAGGAGGTCAATCTCTTTGCAAATAACATGATCTTATACCTTAAAACCTCCAGGGACACAATTATAAAGCACTTAGAATTTATTATGAAATATAGTAACATCCTGGGATAAAAAATCAATATCCACACATCAGTAGCCTTCATATGTGCCAATAACAACTAAATTGAGACTCAATTTAAAGACATAATACCCTTCACAGTAGCTCAAAAGAAAATGAAATACCTGAGATTATATCTAATAAAGGATATGAAAGATCTCTATAAAGAGAACCATGAAACCATGAGAGTAGAAATAGCAGGAGATGTTAACAAGTGGAAGAACATGCCATACTCATAGTTAGGAAGAATCAACATTGTTAAAATGTTTATACTCTCCAAAGTAATTGGATTGATTTAATCCAATTCCTATCAAAGTGCCAACATAATACTTTGAATAACTTGAAAAATAACTAGTACTTCATTTTATATGAAATGAATAAACCCCAAATAGCCAATATAATTTTAAGGAATATAAAACAAATTTGGAACCATTACATTACCAGATCACATGTTATACTACAAGTCTATACTGATGAAAACAGCATGTATTAGCACAAAAATAGAGATATAGTTCTACGAAATAGAATAGAAAACCTAGAGATGAACCAGACACATATTCCCATCTGATCTTTGATAAACCAAACAAAAGCATGCACTGGCAAAAAGAATCCCTATTTAATAAATAGCACTGGATAACTGGCTAGCCACAAGCAGAAGTTTGAAATTGGATCCGCATTTCTCATCACTGATATAAATTCACTCTATCTGGATAAATGATTTAAACTTAAGACATGAAGCAACAAAAATTATAGAAAAAAGTATGGGGAAACTCTCGACAAAATTGCCCTGGAAAAAGATTTTATGCAGACCCCCATGGCAATTGTAGCAATACCAAAAATAAATAAATGGTACATGATTGAAGTAAATGAAATTCTGCACAGATAAGGGTTCTGAAACTGTAGCAAACAGATAGCCTTCAGAATGGAAGAAGATATTTGCATGCTATAAATCTGACAAATGGGTGAACATAGAATCTATAGAAAACTCAAATTAATCAATAAGAAAACAGCAATCAATCCTATGTATAAGTGGGCAAGAGATTTGAACAAAAGCTTCTCTGAAGATGACCAACAAATGCCCAAGAAACACATGAAAAAATGACCATCATCCATAAAAGTAATCATCAGAGAAATTCATATCAAAACCACTTTGAGATATCACCTAACCCCAGTGAGAATAGCCCATATCATGATATCCCAAAGCTGCTGATGAAGGCATGGATGTGGGGAGAAGGGAACGTTTTTTGCATTGCTGGTGGGATTGCAAACTAGTCCAACCTCTATGGAAGGATGTATGGAGATTTCTCAAAGAACTAAAAGTGGACCTTCCATTTGATCCTGCAATCCAATTCCTAGGTACATAGTCAGAAGACAAAAATAGTTTTATCACAAGGACATTTGCACTAGAATGTTTATAGAAGTTCAATTCACAATTGCCTAGATGTGGAAACAACCCAATTGCGTATCAACCCATGAATGGATTAACAAACTGTGTGTATGTATACCATCAAGTGCCATTCAGCCATAAGAAAAATGAAGCCTTACATCTTTTCTGTTTACCTGCATGGAGTTGAAACACATTCTTCTGAGTAAAGTATCACAAGAATGGAAAAAAATATATCCAATGTACCTAAAACTAATATGAAAACAATATATAAACAGCTACATTTCTACAGGAAAGAAAAACAGAGGTATAGTCTAGCTAGTGGGAGGAGAGAGAAGTGAGAGGAGAGAGTGGAGGAGGGAGGGAGAAAGGAGGGATCTCACCTAATGTGCACAATGTAGGGGTGTTCAGCACACCCTATAGGTGAAGGGCTCAACTATAACTTGAACTTTGTCTCAGAAATGAAAAAAAACTGTAACCTAAACATTTGTACCTTCTTATTAATCTGAACTTTAAAAAAAATAAGGACATACCTATGGACACAATCAAGAAAACAAATAGACAAAATTAAGAATCTAAGAAAACATTCACATGCTCGAATTTGATAAAGGGCTGACATGTGCCAGTGTCTTGCTGAGTGGCATTCATTGCTGTTGTTGTGTGTATCTATGTGCTGTTGTGACAATGTAAGAATTTGAATTAAAACAACAAACAAACATTACACCTCTCTTTAGACTTGACAAGAGTAAAAGTGAAATCAGGGACATATTAGTCCAAATTTATGGGGATAATGCCATGAAGAAAGCAGTACTGTACTAATGGATTAAATGCTTTTCTGAGGAAGAAAGAAAGAATCACTGATGAGGAAAGGTCAGGATAGCCAGCAATGAGAAGCACTGACAAAAGTCATTTTACCATAAGCACTTTTGCACATGAATGTTTATAGAAGCTCAATTTACAATAGCAAAGATGTGGAAACAACCCAGTGCTCATAAATCCACGAATGGATTAATAAAATGTGTTGTATGTATACAATGGAATATTATTCAGCCAAAAAAATGGAGAATTTCTATCTTTTGTATATACCTAGAAGGATCTGGAGAACATTCTGTTAAGTAACTTATTATAAAAATTAAATATCAAGCATCCCATGTCATCAGTATGAAGGTGAACTAGTATATTAATACCTACAGACCCACATAAGAAAAACACTCCATTAAATTTAAGAAAGGGGAGTGAGTGCTTCACATGTTCTGACATAATAGGTATAATGGACAGGCATATGGCACACTTCCTGGGTGAAGGACATAACTAAATATCAGACTTTACCTTATAAACACAAACACAGTAATCTAATCCTATCTACCCTCGTATCAATTTGAAATCTAAAAAAAAAGAAAAGAAAGAAAAAACTAAACTAGTTCTTTTTAGACACCGAGGAAGGAAAAAAAAACACCAAAAATGTTTATTCTTCATTCACTTATGTCTCATTAGAATAGCCTCCAATTTGGTAATTTGGTACTTTACACAAATCTACTAAGATTACTACTGAGTTTGGAGCAAAATTTCATTAGTCTTCTGTCTTGCTTTGCAAATACCAATATTTAAATATCTTCATGCCTTCTTTTGGGAAATTGAGCTATGTTTTCAAACACTGTGGTGGATATAACCAACCTCATATTGAGCCTGTGGTAGTTGTCTGAAAGTTTTACCTCAAGAATTAGTTACATTTCAAATGGTCAGGGCAACATATATCAAAGGAAAAGTACAAAATTACAAGTAAATGTCATCATGTGGTGCTTAATAGATGCAAATAAAGCTATAAAATGCAGTTTGACTGTGGGGAGAAATCAGTTTAATAGATTGAACTCCTGAATAGACTTAGGAAGCATTTATTGTATATATATATGTGTATCTACCTATCCTAATTGAAAATCTTGGCCAACAACTCATAGCTCTTGCATTACAACAATGCACCAGCTCACCTGGCACTGTCTATGAGGGAGTTTTTAACCAGTAAACAAATAACTGTACTGGGACACCCTCCCTATTCACCTGATCTGGACCCAATAACTTTTTTCTTCACCAGAAGATTAAGGACATGTTAAAAGGAAGGCATTTTGATGACATCCAAGACATCAAGGGGAATGACAATAGTTTTGATGATCATTCCAGGAAAAAAATTCCAAAATTCCTTTGAAGGGTGGACTAGGTCCTGGCTTTGGTGTATAACTTCCCAAGGGAAGTACTTCCTATTCAGTAAAATGTATGTATTTATACAGGAGAAGAAAGAGTTAATGATAGAGTCCTCTAAATCAATTATAACTGGTCTTCGTTCAGGGGATGAAAGAAATAAAAGTGGGAGAAATCATAACACTAGATAGAAAATGATCAAATATGAAATTACGTTGTTGACTCAGTACATACTACAGATGCTTAAGGGTGCCAATTTTAGGGCTAAATTAATAATGAAGTTAAACTCCAAATAGATATTGTTAAGATAGCTATTAGCTTAAATAATAAAGGGAGAGAAGAATAATCTTCCTTAGTCTACACATCCCCCAATATGCACACACACACACACACACATACACGGTCTTAGCTTTTGTTTTCATATTATAAAATGTTATAAGAATACCAGAGAGATAAATGAGAAGTCATAAATATAAAAGACATTAATTTAGAGGAGAATTTGGTGATTCCCAAAGTAGCTGTAAGGACTTTTAAGTCTTTTAGGTCAATTTGTGTATAAGACAAAATAAAATTTTACAGGCTAGGTCATCAACACTGTAGGTACTGGACAGGTTGCTTGCAAACACTATTGTTGCTGTTCCAGATGAAGAACTATAGGTGTCTTTATTCCATGACACTGTAATTACCTTTCAGATCAAGGGAATCTGTGAGTGAATAAACAAGTTTTGAGACAATATCTTCACACTATTAAATAAGCACAGATGATTATTTCAAATATTTTGAAAACTCACTCATATATATAACTATGCATGCATATATTTATAATACAGAACTGGGTATATGAAGAGCAATAATTACACATTCAGCTACAAATATAAATTTATAACACACAACTACACATGCTTGTTATTTTAATTTTTATATTTCTACACTTCAGAGATTTTTCCATGAACTGAATCAGGAGTGTCAAAGCATAGTGATAGAAGCTATTCACAAGCAGCTTAATTACTGTCTCTGGCTATGTCTGTAAGATTAAATCAGATGCAATAGTCATTATTTACTTTGATTAACACTGGCACCTACACACAGAGCTCTTTGAGTATTAAGACTTTTTTTTCAGGCCCATATCTACCACTACCAATCAGACTACATTGTTTGAATGTCATTTTAATTCTGTTTATGTAAAATATCACAAACCAAGCCAAAACTTTCTCTCAAGACCTTTGTTCCTTTCTCATATTTTTATTATGGTTGGTTGCACTACAGTTATTTCAGGACATGTTAAAAGGAAGACATTTTAGGACATGTTAACAGTTTCATAAAATCTAAGCTATCTAGTATTTTTTCAAACTTTTCATATCCTCTTATATGTCCTTAATAACAATTATTTTATATTCTACAGCCTTAGTTTTACCAGAATTTCTCACCTATTCTGTTGGTTTTCCTCTTTCCGTTAAGATCAGTTCTCAGTCAGCCTTCTGGACATCTCTTTCTGCCAGTCTCCTGTTCTCATACTCTATGTAACTCCGTTCCAATTACTTCTATTTTTTACTCTCTCCCTGAGTGAACTAATCCAAGAACGTAGACGTAAACATAATTTATATTATGATGATTAAATATTCTTTATCCAACCTAGACTTCATTCTGAATTAAAAAGTTGACTTGCATAAACTCCTTAAATTTCTTACCCAAAATTGCTTCTTTTCTTCCTATCTCAATCAATTGATTCACTTTCCACCAGTCTTTAACCCTAATCCATTGATCCTTCTTATTCCCCTCTGCATACTTTATATGAAATAACACAACATGTTTTTAATTTTACAATAGAAATGTGTCCATCTTGTACTTAGTCACTCTCCATTTTCACTGTCACTGACTGCATGTTAAACGTGAGGACCTCATTTATTCTCAGCTTTGTCTAAACTGCATTTTAATAGGTTTTGTTCCCCTTTAGTTCACATTCCACCTTTTACACAAACTTGATTTTACATCCTTCTGCTCAGAGCCCCTTGATCACCACTGATTTATCTTTGTCTCTAAAATCCAAATTGCTTAGCAACCTTCCTCCTTAACATCATACCTCACCATTACTTTCAAAGTAATTCTAATATAATGGCAATGAATTATTCACTGTTCTCTACCAGAAAATCCCTCTTATTTGTTACCATTCTGGTAAAAAGATTATAGCATTCTAGTCATGGTTCAAGAATAAACTCAAATTTTACATATTATTTGAAGTTTTCTGTTTGTGATGTAGGCAGAACAAGTATTCCATCTCTAGTGATTTAATATAAAGCTTTTCACACTGTACTTAAATCATTTGTTTACATACACATGTCCCTCATTAGATTGCTAAATCCTCCCAAATGAAGACTGTGACTTATTATTAGTTTTCTTTTTGAAGTTTAGGGATTAGTAGACACAAAATAAAATTCAAGGAAGAAACAAGGAGAGGAAGGAAGGAGGAAACAGAAAAAAAGAGAGGGTTTTTTAGGTATTTCCTTCTGATGTCTCTATCTACCAACTTATAAGAATCCTCATCACATCACACCAGTACTGCTTATATTTGGCTACTATCCCTTACATTAGACTTGTGGAACTTTACAGAAAAAATAAACTGAGAGTGAGAAAGAAATAAAATGACCTCTAACATAGAGGCTTAGAGAACTGGTATCATAAGCATAAATCTTTAAGGTTTTACTTGCTTTAATTAAACTTATTACTTGAGGAAAGCATTAAAGTTAGGGAACTTCTTTTGCAAACACTTTCAGGAGGTGGGATGATTAATCAGATGTAACTAAGGCAGGAAGAAGTGGTAGTCTGAACCCTTTAGTGCTTTGTAATGATTAGACGTATTTCATCTCCAAAGAGTAAGGTAAGGTAAGGTAGAAGAAGAGGAACAAAGAAAGAAAACTATTGTTAAAGCAATAATGCACATATCAATAAGGCTATATCTACCTATTCACTTAGTCCTTCAGAAATATTTATCAAATGGTGATTATTGTGCTATGTGTTTGCAAGTGTCTGTGAATGAAATGGTAAATAAGACCTTCAAAGTTCCTTCAAAAGGCAAAGAAATAAAGCATTTATAATTTACATAAGATACATTCAACATATATTTAATAAATCTTTTGTATTTGAAGATATCTTTAAAGAACAATTTAGTTTTTAAAGCAAAACAATAGTAATGCATTTTATGATTTATAAAATACACAGAATTTAAATGTCTGAAAAAAATAGCACAAAGAATGGTGGAGAAAAATTGAAATTATACTGTTGTAAAGGTTTTACACTACAAATTAAATGATGTAATATTTAAAGTTTGATTATAATAAGATAAAAAATATGGAAAATCCTACAGTAATCACTTATAAAATAAAATAAAGAAATGCTAAATATAGGTAATAATTCAATAAGAAGACAATTTTGAATAATTAAAATACTCAAAAATTTAAATGAAGTCACAAATAAAGGAAAAAATAAACAACAAATGGGACATATGGAAAAAATAGCAATATTTTACATTTAAAGGCAACTGTAATGACAATTAAATTAAGTATAAATGGCCTGACTCTTTGCAGACTTTGCCACATTTAAAAAATAAAAATCAAGGCAGAACTATATATTGTGCTAATGAAACTCAATTTAAATATAACAACTAATATGGGATAAAAACTTAAAATATATATATATATATATATATATATGACTCAAAAGAAAGATAAAGCAGTTATATTAGTTTCCTAAGGCTATAGTAAGAATGTACTACAAACTTAGTAGCCTAAAACAACATATAATTTTCCTCCAACAGTTAAAGAGGCCCTAATCCAATATTAAGGTATTGTCAGGATTGTTTTTTTTAATACCCGAGGAAGTAAACATCCCCTGCTTTTCTCCTATCTCCTCATGTTTTCCAGCAATCTCAGAATCCACTGGTTTGTGAATTACTTATTATAGCCTTTGCCTTCGTCTTCATGCTGTTTTCATCCTGTGTGTCTGTGCTCTCCTTATTCTTACAATGATGTCAGTCATTGAATTAAGAGGAAACTCCAGTCCAGTATGCTCTAATCTTAATCCTGAACTGATTGTGTCTGAAAGGACCTTATTTCCAAATAGAGTCACATTCTGAGGTTCATGGTAAATGTGAACGGGGGCACCATTAAACCCTTTACAATAGCTATATAATAATATCAGACAATATAAATTTCAGGAGGAAAATAATATTAACATAGATAAAGAATAATATTTCAAAATAATAGTGGAAGAGCTATTGAGATGAAGAGCAAGATGAGAGACTAAGAAGTCCAAGGCTTCAATTCTAATAAGAAAACATTTTTTAAAGTAGAGATAGAATATAATAAAATATAGGATCTCTGTAGTAAAAGAATTAAATTATGTCATTTGTGGCAAGTGGAATGGAACTGGAGGTCATTATGTTAAATGAAATAAGCCAGGCACAGAAAGACAAATATTACATATTCTCACTCATATTTGAGACCTAATAAAGTTGATCTCCTGAAGAGAGAGTAATCAGAGGTGAGGGATAGTGTGAGTTTGGGGGATTGGCAATGCAGAGAGGTTTGTTAATGTATATAAATATATAGTTAATAGAAGAAATAATTTCTATTGTATGATAGCACATTAGGGTGAATAGTTAAAATTTCAGTACTGTATATTTCAAAATAGCTAGAAAAGAAGATTTTAAAGATTCTTAACACAAAGATATGATGAACATTTGAGAAATGCAAATCAAAACTACTTTATGATATCACCTAACTCCAGTAAGATTAGCCCATATCACAAAATCCCAAAACCAGAGATGTTGGCATGGATGTGCAGAAAAGGCAGCACTTCTACAGTGTTTGTGGGAATGCAAACTAATTCGTTCTTTTTGGAAAGACATCTGGGGAACACTTAGAGAAATAAAAATAGACTTGCCATTTGATCCTACAATTCCTTTATTATATCCAGAAGACCAAAAATCACATTACAACAAAGGTATTTGTATCAGGATGTTTATTGCAGCCCAATTCATAATTGATAGGTCATGGAAGAAGCCCAAGTGCCCATCAACCCATGAATGGATCAATAAATTGTGGTATATGTCACCATGGAATATTATGCAACCCTAAATAAAGATGGAGACTTTACCTCCTTCATATTTACATTGATGGAGCTGGAACATGTTCTTCTTAGCAAAGAATCTCAAGAATGGAAGAAAAAATATCCAATTACACAGCCCTATTTTGAAACTAATTTATAGCTTTCATATGAAAGCTATAACCTAATTATAACTTTAGAATATTGGGGGGGGAGGGAAAAGAGAGGGGGTGGGTGGGTGGAGGGAGGATGATTGGTGGGATCACCTCTATGTTTTATCTTACTAGGGTACAAGTGAATCTTTCTAAATGCAGAGTATGAATGTCTTAACTCAATAAATAAGAAAATGACATGAAAGCAACATTAACCAGTTTGGTGAGAGTATGTCAAATTGTAGATGAAAACACCACACTGTACCCTGTGACTGCATTAATGTACACAGCTACTATTTAATAAATTAAAAAAACTCTAAAACACTGCCAGACTTTTAAATTCCTTCACCCCAATTTCTCTATCTTTATCTGTTTCTCAGATTACATTTATATTGGATCTTCTTACTCTATCAGTTGTAAGCCTTCTTATCTTTTTTCATATTTTCATCACTTTTCTCTGTACTGTACTCTCTTATAATTTTCATATTTACCTTGGATGTTTCTTATTGTTGGTGTGCCTACTCAATTATTACACTAGTTCATTGAATTTGTAACTTTATGAATACATATACATATGAATTTACATACCTATGAAGTTCTATCTCGTTCTTCAAATTTGCCTGGTCTTATTTTAAAGTCACCTAATTCTTTGTTGCAGTTTGAATGTCTTGTTTCATTTAAACAAATAAGTATATTATTTTTCAATGTATATTAACTTCAATAGATGCAGTTTTTCTAAATGTGCATTAAATGATTTATTTTAGCCTAAATTTTATTTCTAGAAATAAAAAAACTCCAGATCAAAATTCTTGCTCCAATCCATTCTTCCTCTACAAATTTAATTTTCCCCATCTTTTCTATGCTGTCAGGATTTTGTTTACTTTCTTATCAGTTCAGTGCTTGCTTCAGCAGCACATATACTTTCTTATCAGTTCAGTAATGTATTTACAAATACATTTTATATCTTTTTCAGAAATTTTACATTTTCTGCATCAGTGGTATTCTCTATACATGTCATATTGATGAAAATGGAGGACTTATAACAAAGTATTTAAAAATTCTGTATTCTCATGTTCCTAAACCCCACTTGGTCAGGAGATATATTTAATTATATCATGGAACTGCATTACTAACATTTTATTAGGACTTTTGTATCTGTTTTTGTAAATTATATTGGTCTATCAATTTCTTCTTTGCATTATTTTTGCTTTTTATACAGTTATACAGTTTCATAAATGTGTTGCAAAATGTTCCTCTTTATCACTTATATTATTTAGAATTGTATTCAGAAGATTAGACTTGTATTTTCTTTTTAATTTGGTAGATCTAGAGACTTTTCTTTGGGTGATTTTTGATGATTTCCTCAAGGATTCATTTACTTTCTATTTTTTCTTGAAATAATTTCAAAACATATAATATTTTATACAATTGTACATTTTATGCTTATTTTCAAATGTGTTGATGAGAAATTCCCATAGTATTATTACATTATTTTAATCATTTACACCTATCCATATTTATATTCCCAATTATTTTTACAATGGACTTTAGTGACTCCTCTCTGTTTTGTCTTAATCAATATGTCAAAATATTTGTCTATTTTATTACTACTTTCAAATATTCAGCATTGTTTTTATGATTGTATTATTTCTTTTTTATTTTTAACACTTTATGAACGTCTTTTCTTACTTTTGCTCCTTTGGTCCTTTATCTTTCTTTCAGTTTATTTCGATGCAGCATTTCTAATATCCTGAATTAGGTGATTAATCCACTAATTTTAATACTTGCTTTCTGTTGCATGCATTTAAGGATGGCCAGTCCCTTTAAATATCATTTTAATTTCTACAAATTTTGATGTGAAGTATTTTTACTGTTTTAAAATCACTTTTTTTAAATTTCTTGTGTTATATCTCTTTTGACTCATGAATTACCATACTTAGAATTTAAGTGAATTATAGTCATAAAATATATTTGTTGTTTGTTGAGACTTGACCTATAACCTAATTATAATCAGTATTTATAAAAGTTCCATGTGAGTTTGAAAAGAATGTGTATTTCCTAATTATTGGATACAGGATTCTGTGCATATCCATTATATCAAATTGTTTAAGTAGTTGTAAAATTTGGTAGTTATTTAGAATTTTTTAAAATACTTGATAATTCAATTACTGAGAGAATGTTACAGTATTTTTTGATGACAAGGAGTTTGTCCATTTCTCTTTGTACCACTGTCAAAAAATTTAAAATGTGTGTTATTGGAAGCTATATGTTTATTTCTATTAATCAATCTGGAGTTATGGCCTTGAACATATAAGTTCAGAACTATTATGACTTTGAGCATAATCTACCTATTTGTCTTCATGAAATATTGTTCTTTAATAATGTTTTTTCCCATGAAGACTATATTGTTAGGGCTTGGCTCCTGTACTCAGTGGTTAGTGCGCTGGCCACATACATTGGGGCTGGCAGGTTCAAAGCTGGCCAAGACCTCCTAAACAACAGTGACAACTGCAACAAAAAAATAGCCAGGCATTGTGGAGGGCACCTGTAGTCCCAGCTTCTTGGGAAGCTGAGGCAAGAGAATCGCTTAAGCCCAAGAGTTTGAGGTGTCTGTGAGCTGTGACACCACTCACTCTACCAAAGGAGACATACTGAGACTCTGTCTCAAAAAAAAAAAAAAGACTATATTGTTTGGTATTAATAGCTATATATTAGTGAATGTCTGATACATATTTTTTATTATTTTAATTTTTCTACATTTTTAAGTTTTATGTGTGTTATTTATATACAATTTATAACTCAATATTGTTTCTTTATTCACCTGATGATCTATCTTACATCTATCTATATAAATCCATTTATATGTATTTATTAAGACACATTTTAATTTTTTTCCAATCTAATTTTGCCCTTTTAATTTTTCATATTATTTTTACTGTTCTTTTCCTCCATGCTTCCTATTGGATTAATAAAGTTTCATTGAGTCCCTTTCTCTTTCTCACTTAGTTTATAATCATTTAATAAATGTATGAATATTTTGTGATTAATTTTAAGTTTATAACATTCATAATTATACTTCAAAATTTTAAAGTTAATCAATACCTTTCAATGTCTCCAAAATAATACATTCCCTTTGGAACTATGTAATTCTGATAAGACCTCTTTTTTCTTCTACCAATTCTAATATCTTTTTCCATGTGAAATTATTAGATATGTTATGATTTCCCATTCTATCCCCCATATATCTCTAAGTTCTTTCATGTTTTCCATAATTTTACCTCTCTAAAATGTATTCTGTGTCATTGATTATTATCTATCCTCTGACTTAATAATTCTGTATTCAGCTTTATTGAGTTTGCTATTTAGGTTCTCCACTGAGTTTCATTTTTTTTTAACATTCTATGTAGTATTTTATTTTAAAGTTAACTAACAAATTTTCATCATGTTTTCTTCTTTCCCTGTGGTTTCTATTATTTTTTTAGTGATTAAAAAATATTAATTTTACAGTTTCTGTCAAATTGCCCTATTATCTCATGTTCTATGTATACCATCCCATTTGCTGTAATTGTTGAATTTCACTTAAAAAATATTATTATTGTGTGTCCTTTGTAATTTCTTGGTTATTATTTTTAGCTAATTTTCATCAGGTATTTTTTTTTTCTTGAAGCTGGGGATATGTTTGTCTCTATGGGTATATCTGGGTTTTGATTTATATCTTCAAAAATTTTTTTTTGTTTTCTAACTTTATAGAAATAGGAAATTCAAACTTTAATCATATGTGTAGTTGTTTTTGGTTTCAGTTTCTCAGAGTATAGTACATCTTTCTACCAAGAGTCTTTCTTAGGTAAGACAAATATTTTTGAACTTTCCTAGGAGCAGTAGAAAGAAGTTTTCTAGTCACCCTTAGAATACTATTCTTCAAAATTCAGTTTTATTTAGAGGTTTCAGGCTTAATTTCTCATTTCTCAGAGTTAAGCCTTAATTTTCTGTCCATGAATGATGCAAACACCCAAGACTTCAATGATAGAGCTTTTTACATTGACTACTCAATCTAATGTTCTCTCCTTATTCCACAACAGCAAGTTTATGAAATTGCCTTCTTATTTTAATTTTTCTCTTGGCTTTTACCATCTGATGGTTCTCATTTACTCCTTTTGGCCTTAGCTACATATTTCAGTACATATTTCAGTGGATATTTTTATTCATTTTGCTCTATCTAAATGTCTAGATATTTGGTCCTGAGATTTCATTTTCTAAGTGTGCTATGCTAGAACCATAAGCCAAAAATGAAGCTTTAAAGACAAATGTTTTATGGCCAAAAACACATTTAAAAGTGTTCAACCTTATCAGTCATCAGGGAAATGCAAGTCAACACTACAATGAAATACCAATACATGCCACCTGAAAAGGTTAAAATGAATAAGACGAAAAATACCAAATGTTGACAAGGATGTGAATAACTGACAAACTGATATAAAAATACTCCTTGACTTATTATAGGGTTATATCCTGATGAATCCATAGTGAGTTGAAAATATTGGAAGTAAAAAATGAATTTGACACATTTAGCCTACTGAACATCATAGCTTACCCTAATGTACTTTAAACATGATAGAATACTTACATTAGCCTATAGTTGGGCAAAATAATTTAACACAAAGCAAATTTTATAATAAAGTATTAAATATATCATGTAATGTATTGAATACTGTACTGAAAATGAAAAACAGAATGGTTGTATGGCTACTCAAAGCGTGATTCCCACTAAACACATGTCACTTTTGCACCATCAAAGAGTGGAAAAATAGTAAGTCAAACCATTATAAATCAGGGACCATCAATCTATACTACTGTTCTTAAGAAATTATGTTCATATAGTCAAGCACTTTGGAAAACTTTTTGAAAATATCTCCTAAGGTGTGTACAAGCATACACTATGATTGAAGAATTCCACTTTAAGACATATCTAACAGAAATGCTCACCAAAAAGCATGTACCAAGATTTATTTACCTATTGTATTGTTAAGGGAAATTTGTATAAGTTCTTGTTTCAGGATATTATGAATTATCTGCTATAGACAAATTCTGGGACTCTTGAGAGTCATTTAATTTGAAACTCTGATTTTAAAGTTGTAGCCATCCAAGCCTATAGAAGTTAACTGATTTACCAGAGTCAGTTAGTGACAGCTTTGTAAATAATCCAGACTCTTTGATTTCTTACTCATTGCTCTTTCAAATAGAATATGTATTTATTTGAGCATTATTGAGATACAGTTGAATAGCAAAAAATTGTATATATTTAAGCTGTAAGATATAATGCTTTTCTATGTGAGTACATTGTGAAATGATTACCATAATCAAGTTAACACATCCTACATAGTAACCTTTAGGTACCATTTTGTGTATGCATGTGGTGGAAACATTTCAGATCTACTCTGTCAGAAAATTTCAAGTACAGGTTGACTATCTCCAATCCCAAAAACTCAAATCTGAAATAACACAAAATCTGAAACTTTTTAGACCTGAACCTGATACTATCAGTGGAAGATTTTACCCCTGACTTCCTGTGACAAGTCACTGACAAAATCCAGTTGAAACTTTGTTTTATTCAAAAAATTACTTAAAATATTGGATAAAATTACATTCGGATTATGTGTACATATCTTGGGTCCCACCACAAGGTATCTCCTTACATATATGCACATATTCAAAAATAAAAATAAAAACTCAAAATCCAGAATTCTTCTAGTCCCAAGTCTCTCAGATACAGGATTCTCAACCTGCATGCAATATAGTATTATTAACTATAGTCATCATGGTGACATTAAATATCCAAAACTTATTAATCTTATACCAAAATTTTGTACCCTTTGACCAAAATCTCCCCACTTCAAAGATACATCTTTTAATATTATTTAAGCCTCATAATCTGTATAGACATATTATGAATGTGAAATACAGAACAAGTATATATTTGTGCCTTGTTGGATTAATAAAATAAGGGAAAAGCTTTATGTCCTTGGAGTTGTTCGTATTTAATAATTTTCACTACCAAATGTCAACAAATGTTTTCTATTATTGGAGTTAAAGCGAGTCCCTGAACATAAGCTTCACCTTTGTGCCCAAATTCTTTTTTTTTTTTTTATTGAATGGTAACTATGTACATTAATGCACTTCTGGGGTACAGTGTGGGGTTTTCACACACATTCTGAAACACTTCCATCAAACTGGTTAACATAGTCTTTGTGTCATTTTCTTAGTTATTATTTTAAAATGTTCACATTCTGCTCTTAGAAAGATTCACTTGTACCCTTGTAAGATAAACCTAAGAAGTGATCCCTCCAATCCCCCATCTCCACCCATTCCCCCCTCCCCTCTCCACACCCTTATTATGAAACAAATTTATACCTTTTATATGTAAGCTATAACCTAATAACAGGCTAAGAATGTGCCCAAATTCTTGACACAATTAAAAGATGTGAAACAAGTAAATGAGAGGAAACTCAAAATATAGCTCTTATTACTGATTACACTGACTTTGGAGAATGTGGCTTATGTACGTTATTTGCCTTTGCTACAACAATACACCTTTTTACATTTAGAGCCTACAGTAATGAAGCACAAAGTTAACTCTTTGCAAGTAGACTTGCTTCCCAAGGAAGAAAATAATAGGGTGTGGCCATGAAATTATCTAACCAGAATGAATATAGGTCCTTTAAGGGCTCATTATTTGTACTGCCAATTCTATAATATACTGATTTTTATTAAGAATGTGGATTATTCATACCATAGATGAGACTCCGGCATATGAGAGAAGGTTCAATAATAGAAAAGTCATTTTCATTTTAAGGTTTTCCAGGATACCAACAAGTTTATACCAGTTTATCAGAGTCCATGACCTGTGACTCTCAGCAATGGAGAGGAATCAATGGGGAGATATCTCCCACAGTGATTAGTTTTGAAACTATGTATTGACTACATCTGGAAGAGAATGTCCAATGTGCTATATCATTTATTGTCTCCAGGAATATCATAAGAGACAATTGTAAACTCTAGTAATGTCTATGCATTTGAAATGGTGTAGCCCAATTACCAAGTTTTATTGTAAGTCTATGCCACATTTTGTAGATGTCAGACTTTTTACTTTCCATTTTAGCTGAAAGTCCCACATGTCTGACACTCCAATGCTACACTGAAGGCAGGCTCAGACTAGTAATGTAACCTTCGGTATCTCCTAAGAATAAGCATTTTCAGTCCTATGATACAGTGGCTTCTTCTACTACCTTCTGTTATGGAAGTATCTAGTCATATGAAATATTTCTCTTAGAGAAGGGCTCACTCTTATCCCAACATTACTTCTTCTTAACAATCACTGTCTGTAGATTTCTATAGTGGAGCCAATATTGATGCTCCTGAGGCTTATCCACAAAGAAACCTCTTATTGACTAATAAACTTTTCCCGTTCTCCTTAAGTGGATGCTTTTCCTCTGCCTTTGAGTCTTCCAAGACTTAAGTACATTTATGTCTCCTATTTCCTTCCTTTTGCTTAAGTGGTAGAAAATGACTCAGTTTTACTTCCCTCCATTCTGCCTCTATGCCTTTCAGAAAGACTCAGTTTAACCTGCTGTTTAGGTTATTCCAGTTTCTTATCTGACATATGTAGGACTAGTATTCTTTACTCAATTTGGGGGTGTTCATTCCTTTTCTTTTCTATGTGATTTCTGGCACAGACATTTGTTTTGCTAACATATTCCTCTAATTTCATCTTGTGGGGTCTCGCATAGTGCGAGATATGAAGTTGGGCCTGTCAAAACTATCTAATCTTCAGACAAATCATTCCAACTTCACCTTCTAGAGTTGGATAATGGTACCCAAGAGATATTCTCTGATCTATCATTATGCTATCTCACTACTATTTAACATATCTCATTTTTTATATACATTTCTTCTGAGTCCTAATTCATTAAATTACTCATACTTTTTCCCTTAGGATACAGGTTATAACTAAATCTCCACCTCAAATAAGTGTGCCGCCTTGAAGTTTTCCTAGTAATACTTTCATACTATTTTAAACTGATCTTTTTTATGTTTCTCCCATCAAATCTATCTCTCTAGATTTTCTGTAATCACTCATTGCAGCTGTCCCTAATGTAAGTTGCTTTTCCCAATTGTTCTTTTTTCTCTCCCTAGATTCTTTATCTGTACTCTTTCAATGGATCCTGGCTCACTACTGGGGACTCGTACTTGATTGTTGTCTGATAACATTCATCTTTTTCTTTGTTAGATTTTATTGAGCTCTAGTCACTCTTTCTCATCTGGTTAAAACTTAGATACTTTCTACTTTAGTGATGTTCTTTTCAAAGAGCTTGGAGCAATTTTCATTTCCCTTTTATATTGTTCTACTCTGACCTTTGAGACCTTAATCTTCCTTTCACAAAAATAAAGTCTACTATACCCTAAGCACTTTATCTGTCTTCTAAGTAAATCTCTTAATTCTATTAACTCTTCTATTACTCTTATTTTGATATTAAAATGGAGGCATACTTTTCAAGTCACTCCAGAGTCTTCTTGATTCCAACTTCTTGATTCCCCCATCTTGATTTCTAACTTCTATGGACAAAAACCTAGGAGTGGGCTTTTTTAGTTTCCTTCATACATTTATATTTTTGTTTCATTAACTTGTTTCTCTACTTCAGCTTAATATTCTCTTTATAAGCCTTTTGGTGGCTTACTAATAAAAGGTACCATCTTTCTCTAAATAAAATCACAAATTATTATAATCTAAAGTCATAATCCAAATGTAAGTAGGAGACTTAAGACTTTTTGGTGGGAAGATAGCAATTGAGTCTACAGGTTAAATACATAATTCCAAGCTGCCACTACCACATTTTCCTTCATAACCTCAAATACAAAAACTTATTTGGAGAAACCAATGTGTCCCTCTAGCCTTTATGAATTTGTTACTAACACTTTAAAGTTAGAACAAAGCACACTAATACTATGAAACACAACTGCATTTTAAGCACTTGCTTACAGACTAACAAACAGAAGAAAAACAAACAGAAGCCAATAATCTTTCTCTAAAAGCCTGATAGCTGGAAAGACTCTTGGAATTTTAATTTTAGTTCAGTTTCCCTTACTTCCTGAGGCCCCTGTAATACTCACATATCTGCTAAAGACCACAGGAGGCCCCAAACATATGCCTCAGGCAGTGTTGATACACTACAAGTCAAAAAGACATGGATTGTACTGTCAAGTTTGAATCATTTGACCAAAACCATCTGTGATATACCATACCAGATTAAGGCCCCTTTGGCCTTCTTCTTTGCTCAGGCCTGTGGGTTGGCCTCACTATGCTGCCAACTGCACAGTTTGCTGAGGAGCTCATTTTTCCTTAAGGTGAAAAATACTCATTCACTTTGCACTTGATGCAGTCATTTCTATATTTAAAAAAAAAAAACTGATTTCTTTCCATATGAATCTGCCTAAACTATAGTGACCCATGGTATTAGATATGTATTATTGCTTAAAAATTACTTTTGAATGAGTGGCTCAAAGTAGATGCATTCATTGTATCAAAGTTTCTGTTTGGCAAGAATCTGCCATGGCTTGACCAAGTAATTTGTCTTGGCATATCCAAGAAGATGCAATAAAAGTGCTGAATGTAGCTGTGCTCTCAAATGAAGGCTCAATTTGAGAAGAATCTACTTCTAAGTTCACTCTTCGGTTGTTGGCAGCATTCAGATCTTTGTCAACTCTTGGACTCAGGATTTCAGTTACTCGCTGGCTATTAGATGGTGATTGCCCTCAGTTTCTTGTCATGTGGACCTCTCCAACATGGTGGCTTCCTTTACTAAAGCATGCAAAACAAAAAACAATAAGGAGAACTCTAGCAAGATGAAAGTCACATGCTTTTGTAATTGAATCACAGAAATAACATCCCATCATTTTGGCCATATCTATTTTTTATGAACAATTGCTAGGTGCAGCTCAGACTCACAAGGTGAGGAAATACACAAAGGTGTGAATATTAGGAGGTGGGGATAATTGAGAAGCATCTTTGAAAGCTCTTTATCACATTCACCAAGGTGAAAATTCCACTTGGCTGTCATCTGGAATCAAAAGTGGAATGGCCAGGTCATATTATCAAGACCAAACTGCACAGTTTAATAAAACACTTTAAGGACTGCCAAAGTAAAATGTTCAGTCTATGCACTAAAGACCAAAGTGAACAATTTGAACTTTGGCCAGAAATAAGCCTCTAAACAGGTTATTGTTAAAAATAATGTCAAAATAATAAAGGAAATAAATAAATAAACAGGTTATTTTGTTCCACAATTCTGTTCTTCCAAAACTTCTTAGTGATCTTAGTCTAATACCCAGAATTGGGATTTAAGAGCGCTCTATTTTGTACTCGCCTGTTGTCCAAATTCTAAATATGTGAGAAGAGAAATGATTGTTAAGCCAGATGACACTCAAAACATTACTTTTGGCTCGGCGCCTATAGCTCAACCAGCTAAGGCGCCAGCCATGTACACCTAAGGTGGCGGGTTCGAATCCCCAGCCCGGACCCACCAAAAACAACAATGACGGCTGCAACCAAAAAA
>NW_003852520.1:4807775-4816037 GCF_000181295.1 Otolemur garnettii
GCCCAAGAGTTTGAGATTGCTGTGAGCTGTGATGCCATAGCACTCTACCAAGAGCAACATAGTGAGACTCTGTCTCAAAAAAAAAAAAAAAAAAAAAAGAAGAAGAAGAAAAAAAGAAAGAAAAATGTAGCTTATATTTGTGGTTCAAGTGACTTCCTATTATTGAATCTGTGAATTAGACAGGTCAAGTCTACCCAATCTTGGCACTATCCTACATTTCCCTCAAGAGAACAGGCATCTTTACAATTTAAGTACAGTCAGAGCAAAAAGCCTGCTCTCTATAGGTATGCATATTCCCATGGGGAAAAAATAGGGATAATGGAAGCAACATATAGATTCTGTTAATTCAAATTCAACAGTAAAATTAAGCTACTTTTCCTTCCCAAAGGGGGAAAAAAACATAAATAATGACACAGATAAAGGTAGTTTTCTTCAATGTGAAGGAAAGTTTAAGTGTAAAAAAAAAGTTTCTCCAGCTAATAACAGTAGATGAAAAGAACTACTTCACAATCTAGGCCAAAACTTGTTTTCAGTTTATGCCACCTCTTTATGTTCTATGACTGAAGATAGCTAATGAGAAAGTATCTTCTTCAAAGAAGCACTGTATTAAAGAGGAAAATATCACTCGGATATAAAATAATAGAAGTCAAGAAAGATGTACTCTGTTCACATACACAAGTTAACAAATTATCTAAGTTTCAGTTTCCTCAATATAATGGTGAGGATGGACTCATTTAGAGAAAAACATAGGATGTACACCAAATAATGATTGTTAATGAGGAAAGGAGATGCAACTCCTAGGTAGGGACGTGACTTAGTTTCCCCATCATATGGTAGGGTTACATATCCTGACAGTCCCTCTGCATGAAAAGAAATTTTAAAAAAACTGGAATAGGCTTACATTCTCTATTCAAAAAGGGCAAGAGTCTTTCCTCAATAGAAATTGTGTGGCCAGATAGCCTCATTGGGAAGTTATACAAAACAAGGCACTAAATACATATAGTATTAGATAAGTTATTCCAAATGGAAAAGAGGAAGAAAGCTCCAAAACCAATTTTATAACCTAGAAGAAACTTGCTACCAAAGTAAAGACAAAATGAAAAAGAAAAATCAGAAGCCCATTCAACTGGTTAAAATAGATTGGCAAATCATAAAATATTTGCAAAAGCAATACTAACAATGTAACAAAGGATGATAAATTGTGATCCTGTCACATTTATTCTCTGATAGCAAGGTTGAGTCAGTATCAGAAAATCTATCAATTAAGATAACAAGATTAAGGCCAGGTGCAGTGGCTCACACTTATAATCTCAGCACTTGGGAAGCCCAGTCAAGTGGATTGTCTGAGCTCAAAGGTTCAAGACTAACTTAAGCCAGAGAGATACCCCATCTCTAAAAATAACCAGGTGCTGTGACAGGCCCCTGTAGTCCCTGCTACTTGGGAGACTGAGGCAAGAAAATTGCTTAAGTCCAGGAGTTTGAGGTTGCTGTGAGGTATCACACCACAACACACTACCAATGTTAACAAAGTGAGACTCTGTCTCAAAAAAAAAGATATCAAGACTTATTAATATATTACAGAATATTATAAGATTAAAGAATAAAATAACATGAATATGTCAATATGTGAGAAAATATATAAAATTCAACAACTATTCATAAAAATAATTTAAGATGAGGGATATAAGGGAACTCTTTGACTCATAAAATATATATAATATGTAAGCCTAGAACAAGCTTAATAGTGAAACATTATATACTCTATAGTCTGGATCAAAAGAAGAATTCTGTTTTTTTTTTTGTTTTTTTTTTTTTGTTTTTTTGAGACAGAGTGTCACTATGCCACCCTTGGTAGAGGATTGTGGTTTCACAGCCCACAGCAATCTCAAACTCTTGGGCTTAAGGAATTCTCTTGCCTTAGCCTCCCAAGTAGTTGAGACTACAGGCACCGCCATAACACCCTGCTATTTTTTGTTGCAGTTGTCACTGTTGTTCAGCAGGCCCAGGCCGGGTTCAAACCTGCAAGCCTCAGTGTATGTGGCTGATGGCATAACCACTGTGCTATGGGTGCCGAGCCCAAAAGAAGAATTCTTAGTATCAACATTTCTTTTCAACATTTTACTTGAATTCCTAGTTAGTTCACTAAAGCTAAATAAAAAAACTGAATTAAATTAAAACTGTATGGAACAGAAATCAAGAAACAAAACTCACATTGTTTGTTAAGATGAAAATAAGAATTTATAAATCATCATAATTAATAAATATTACAAACTATTCTGTATAAATCAATATGAAAAATTATTATTTATATGTACTATTAGCAGTTAGAAATTTTTATTTTTAAAACCATAATTGAAATAGAATCAATAAAAATAACTTCAGAAGTAATAAGGTACCCAAATATAAATGTAATAAAATATATTTTTAATTCATATAATATATTAATATTTATTGATATTTATTTTCAAATATTAATAAATGGTGATGCATACCATATTCACATACAGAAAAACTCAATGTAATGAAGATGCATGTGGTCTCAAAAGTGATCTACAGACTCAATGTGGTCTTTCATAAAACAGTATAGTTAGCTATTCTAAAATGTATACTGAAGAATGTAAGACACAAAATAGCAAAGTCAATTAAAGAAGAAAAAATGAAATAATAATCCCTGAACAGATAGCATTATAAATCTACAATATTTTAGATGGTTCAGTGATATTCTAATGTGTAACTGGAAACTGTACACTGTCCAAAAACATATATATACATACATATATGTAAGCTTTACATTATAGGTTAGTGGAGAGTGCATTTCACCACTCAATCACACAAAATCAACTCAGTAAATCACAAACAAATAAAAAATATGCAAAAGGTTACCAACAGAGAAAACTAAATAAAATGTACATAAATCTCTCTGTAATTGGTGGGACCACACCTACAGCACATCTTACAAGAGTACTTGTGAAATTTACTAAATGTAGAATATAAATGTCTTAACATAGTAACTAAGAAAATGCCATGAAGACTATGTTAACCAATTTGATGAAAATATTTCAAATTGTATATAAAACCAGTACATTGTACCCCATGATTGCATTAAGGTACACAGCTTTGATTTAATCAAAAAACTCTCTGTGTTATTTTTTAAACTGCAAAGAATCTATAACTTATCCACAAAATATTTAATTGGAAATAAAATATAAAATACTAAAGTTCATCATACACGTGATAAGGCATGGTCAAAAAATGTCAAAAACATTGAGCATTCAATAAGTTTCTTAGAACAAGTATTAACATATTGGGAAAATAAACAAAAATAAATATTTACTATGTGTTATACACAAAATTAACTCCAGATACACTATGCACTTAGAGATAAGAAAAATCTACTGAAGTTCTAGAAGAAAATATAAGAGAAATCTTGGCCAAAAAGTATTACAAGCTGTCAAAGAAAAAATTGATGAATTCAATTAATATGAAATCTTTCACTTATCAAAAGATTAAAAAAATGGAAAAGCTAATATAGCCATAAACTGGAAGAATCTATTTATGAGTAATAATAATTACAATTCAAACACTATGTGTATATCTATCTGTATACAACAAAGTCAATAAAGATAAGCAACAAAACAGAGAATTGAAAAAAGATATAAGCAGATTTTTCCAATGAAAAATCACTAAAATCACTAACAACAATGGATGAATCTTACACAATAAAATCAAGCAAAAGAAGGTAAAGAAAAAATACAAACTTTACAATTCCATTTATATAAAGTTCAAAATCAGGCAAACTATGTGATATATTGTTTAGGTTTACATGAAAGTGTGACAAACTATATAGACAAGTGAGGAATATAGAAACACAGCATTAAAGGGAGTGATTTCTTTGCATTTTATAGAGGGAAATGTGATTAAGCTGGAATACATAGTAGGATTCAACAGTTTTATATTTTGTATTTTTTTCTTTTTTTGTGAGACAAAGTTTCACTATGTTGCCTTTGGTAGAGTGCTGTGGTGTCACAGCTCACAGCCACCTCAAACTCTTGGGATTAAGATATTCACTTGCCTCAGGCTCCTGAGTGGCTGGGACTACAGGTGCCCACCAAAATGCCTGGCTTTTTTTGGGTTACAGTTGTCATTGTTGTTTAGCAGTCCAGGGCCAGGCACAAACCTGCCAGCCTCGGCGTATGTGGCTGGTGCCCTACTCACTGAGCTATGGGTACCGAGCCATATATTTTGTATTATTCTTTTTCTGAATGAGTACTTTTTACAACATTATTATTCTTTAAACTGTACATATATGATACCATGATATGCATATGCCATATAAGATATAGTTTTCAAAAATATTTTTAATATATATGACAGACATGGGAGAAATACATAGATTAGAAATCAACCCCCAACTTTTCACAAAGACTTAAACATTACACTAGATAAAAATTGCAGTTTCAATGAATAGTGAATGTAGTCTCACATGATGGATGTTTAAAGTAAAGTACTGCTGTGCTATAACAAGTGAGCTCTTTAATTGTCTTACAACATAAATGAAAAAGTATTCATGCCTGCTTGAAATGGAGATATTTTATGTCAGCTTTATCCTAGAATTGTTCTCTCCATCACAAAATCAGTAGGGTAAAACTTCATAACCGCAAGTCAGCTAAGATAAATATACATGGGACAGAGGAGAAGATATACAGTCTTAAAGATAAGGATCACATCATACAATCATAAAATCACAGCATAAATTCAGAAAAACTGTTGTTCTGGTACTAAATATATGATATGCTACATCTGAAAGTTTAGCATCCCTTGGATCCCTTTAGTTATAAGCAAGTACCTTATAACTAGAACTAATAAACACAAAACATTTAAGAAGAGAACTTATACAATTAAAGACAGAGGGTCAAATTCTCTGTAATTCATATTAAATTCTTAGTTATAAGGAAGAAGCCAGACCAAGAAACTGAAACTGAATAGGAGTGAAGTAAAGTATTTAAGAATTAGAAATTATAAAATTCTAATTTCAAGGTCTAAAATTTATTTATGACATAAATTTTTTTTTGCCTTACATGGTTAGGTGGTCCTCTAATCCCTAATGAAGAGAAAATGGTATTTCATACTAAAATAACATGCTGTAATATTTTTAGGTTTCACATATATGTAATTATGTATCCAAGTCAATATTCATGCTTAACTTGAAGTCTATAAATCCTATAATGTCTAGTTCTATATTATATATGTAGTCATTTTGAAGTACTTTTTCACATTTAAAAAAAACAGTAATGAGTTAAAAATCAGTCTAGTTCTATTGCAGATGAAATAGACAAAAAAATCAGTGATTATGTTACCATATTCTTAGAGAATCTGCAACCCCAATAATTCCTAGAAATGAAAGAAGCTCTACTCAATAAATAGTACCAGGAAAACTGGATAGCCACATACAGAAAAATGCAACAGAATCCGTATTACTGACTACTCACAAAAAATTAATTCAAAATGGATAAAAAAATTAAATGTAGGATATGAAGTCATAAGAATTCTAGAAGAAAATGTAGGAAAAATTCTTCTAGATAATCGTCTTTGTGAAGAATTTATGATACGATGCCAATATTAATTATAGGAACAACAAAATGAATAAACGGGAGTTGAGTAAGTTTGAAAAATATTCTGCACTGCAAAAGAAGTAATCAAGAGAGAAAATAGACAAACTATAGTATGGAATAAAATATTCACAAACTATATATCTGGTAAAAACTAACATAGAATCTACAAATAACTCAAATGAATTAGCAAGAACAAAACAACAGCAACAACAAACAACCCCATTTAAAACTCAGCAAAAGACGTGAACAAAAGCTTTCAAAAGAAGATAGATAAATGGTCAAGAAACATATGAAAAATTATTAAAGTCACTTAATCATCCAAAAATGAAAATTAAAAACAACAAAATATCACCTTACCCCTGTTCAATGCTTTTATTACGAAGTTCAAAAACAACTCTGATATATGTATACCATGGAATACTATTTGGCCACAAAATGATGGAGACTATATCTTTTGTATTACTCTAAACAGAGTTGAAACACGTTCTTAGTAGAGTATCACAAGAATGGAAAAGCAAGTATCCACTGTACTTAATACAAATTTGAAGCCACTGGATGATCTAATACATGCCCACATAAGACAAAAACTCAATTGAATTCAAGTTGGGGGGAAGGGAAAGTGAGTTGTGAAGGAAAGGAGGTGGGAAGGAGAATGGACTGCTCTGACTTAATGGGCACAATGTTATGGTATACGGCACACCTCTTGGGTGTGGGACACAACTACAAGAGGGACACTACCTGACAAATACAAACACTGTAATCTAGTTGTTTGTACCCCCACATTAATCTGAAATTAAAAAATTCAAAACGTAACAAAAAAAAAAGCTCAAAAAACAACACGTTCCCATGGATAGTGAGAGAAAGGAACATTTATACACTGTTAATAAGTCTAGAAATTAGTACATCCTTTCCTAGTAAATCAGTGTGGAGACTCCTCAAAGAACTAAAAGTAGACTTATTATTTCATCCAGCAGTCCTACTTCAAAGAAAAATAAGTCATTCTATTAAAAAGACATTTGCACTAGAATTTTTATTATACAACAATTCATTATTGCAAAGATGTAAAATCAACCCAAATGTCAATAAATTCAAGATGAGATTAACAAAATGTGACATGTGTTTATTATGGAAGACTACTCTGCCATAAAGAAAGATGAATTAAAGCCTTTTGCAACAATTTGGGTGAAACGGGGACATTTATCCAAATGAAATATCTGAAGAATATGAAAACAAATGCCAAATGCTCTTACAATTAATCTGGAACTAACAAAAGAACACACATGTGCATAGAGGGAAATAAAACCCAGTGGAAATCGATCAGGGGGAGGATTGGGAAGGGGATAGGTGAAAACTTACCTAAGAGGTACAATGACTATTATTTGTTGATGGGAACACTTGCAGAGTTACACTCAAGCACTGCAAAACCTATCCATATAAATAAAAATATTTGTATCCCCTTAATATTTTGAAAGAAAAGGAAAAGAAATGATAGCTTATACCATGGCACACAATATTCCCCCAACAAATGTCTCAAATCAAAATCTTGATGTTTCGGGAACACTCAGGGATCTAAATGTAGACCTACCATTTGATCCTGCAATTCCTCTACCAGGTATATATCCAAAAGGCCAAAAATCAATTGGCAACAAAGATAAATGCACCAGATTGTTCATTGCAGCTCAATTCATAATTGCCAAGTCTTGGAAGAAGCCCAAGTGCCCATCAAACCAAAAATGGATCAATAAACTGTGGTATATGTATATCATGGAATACTATGCAGCATTAAAAAAGATGGAGAATTTACCTCTTTTATGTTTACATAGATGGAACTGGAAAATATTCCTCTTAGTAAAGTATCTCAGGAATGAAAAAAAAATATCCAATGCACTCAGTACTACTATAAAACCAATTTATAATCACTCACACTTTCATATGAGAGATGAATCACAACTATAACCCAGGATGAAGGAGGGAAGGGTTGAGGGATGGAAAGGGAGGTGGGTGGTTCAATAGGGGTAGGGTTAAGGAAAGACCACACTTACGGAGTATATTGCAAGGGTACAAGTCAAATCTATCAAGTATTGAACACAAATGTCTTAATATTGTGATTAAGTAAATGAAGTGAAAGCTATGTTAATTATTAGGACGTAAGCACTCCAATTTGTACAAATAATCAACACATTGAATCCCACAAATGCATAAATGTATTCATGATCTATGTATATATGACTTAATAAAAAAAGAAAAAAATCTTAATCATTCTTTCATCCTAAGAACCCATAAGAAAGAAAACAAAACTAAATTCAAATCTAGCACAAGGAAGAAAATAATGATTAGAGTCAAAATAATTAAAACACAGAATAGAAATACAATATATAACACACATTAAAACAAAAACTGTATTTTTTTCAGGGTGCTTTATTCCATGAATATTTATAGAACATCAACTATAGGCAAAACATTGACATAATCATTGAAGATTAAATTGGGACAACTATATCAATTTTATGAGGAAACAAATGCATTATCTACAAATCAATTATGAGATAAGTGTACTCATTACCACCACTCCTAGTAAAGTTGAAGATCCTAGCTAGTACAATTATGATAACTTGAAAATCCCAATAGTCTGTAAAAAAAAAAAAAAAAA
>NW_003852520.1:4816883-4834513 GCF_000181295.1 Otolemur garnettii
CTGCTGTCAAACTCCTAAGCTCAAGCAATCAGCCCACCTCAGCCTCCCAGAGTGCTAGGATTACAGGCATGAGCCACCACACCTGGAATCTTCAGTAAATTTTAGTAGTTATTTCATGTAACAAATATTTCTTGAATGTCCACTATATGCCAAACATTGTTCTAAGTATCAGGGCCATATTTATAAAGAAAAGAAAAGTCTTATCTCTCATAAGCATTACATTTTAGTGATGGGAGGGAGAGAAAAATCATCATGATAAGTAAATTACACCAGTGCAGAAGGCAATAAGCACTAAAGAAAAAGAAGAAAAAGTAATTGTTAAGAAATATGAAGTATGTGGTGAAGTTGGAATATCTGGATTGGTGGATAAAATTACATTTAATTAAAGATGAATATAAGTGGTGAAAGCAAGCTTCTTCATCTTATTCCAGGACTTGGGGAGAATTCTTCCAACATTTTCTAATTCAGTATGATGTTCACTAGATATGGTTTTTATTATTTTTGATTACATATGTTCTATGCATAATTTGTTGAGGGTTTTTGTCATGAATGGATGCTAGATTTTATTAAATGTTTCTATTCAACATAATACTGGAAGTCCTAGCCTGGGCATTCAGGCAAGAGAAGAAAAAAAAGGTATCCAAATTGGAATAGAGGAAGTCAAACTATCTCTGTTTAGTGAAGATATGGTCTAATATATATAAAACTAGAAATACTCCTTCAAAATACTCCTAGAATTGATAAATGAATTCAATAATGTCTCAGATTTACAAAATCAACATATGTGAAAGGATGACACAGATATACACCAGGAACAACCAAGCTGAGAATCAAATCAAGAAATCAATATCACTTACAATAGCTACCAAAGAAAAAAAATAGAATACCTGGAACAATACTGAACAAAGGAGATAAAAGATATCTACAAGAAGAATGAGTAATAAGCAGAACTGGCAAAAACACTACAAAAATCCATCAAATTGTGCATCAAAATGATGGCTGACTGTGATTAATCATAGCAGACCAAGTAAAAATGAACAAGAAAAGGGAAAATTTTAACTGAAAATCTTGGCATGAGAAACTTGTGGCTCTTGCATCATGACAATGCACCATCTCATACAACACTATCTGTTAGGGAGATTTTAGCCAATCAACAAATACACTGTCCCTATTCCCTGATCGGGCTCCCATTGCCTTTTTTCTTTACTGAAAGATAAAGAAAATATTGAAAGGAAGACATATGTATACCATGGAATACTATTCAGCCATTAAAAAAATGGAGATTTTGCAGCATTTGTATTAACCTGGATGGAGGTGCAACACATTACTATTAGTGAAGCAGCACAGGAATGAAGAAACACGAATCCTATGTATTCAACTTTGATATGAGGACAATTAATGACAGGGAGAGGTGGGACATGGGGGAAGGTGAGTGCAGACAGAGAGAGAAGAAGGGAGGGGGTGAGGAAAAGGAAAAGAAAAAATAAAGAAAAGAAATTAGTGACTATTTCTCACGTAAATTGGATTTAATTTTGACCAGAGTACATTACCTAAACATTAATTTTTAATTCAACTTGTTAATATGTTGTTTAGGATATTGCATCTTCATTTATAAGTGAAATATGTTTCTAATTTCCCTTTATAATAATATATTTTTTCCAATTTTAAGATCAGGTATATCCAGATGAAGTAGAATGATTTTGAAGTATTTCTTCTTTTTCTATTGTCTATAAGATTTGGCCTGATCTATTTTTTGAAATTATCTTCTATTTTTATTTATAAATATTAGTTGTCTATTTTTTGAGTCTTTGGAAAAAAATAAGAAGTTTAACTGATGACTCCATGCTGAACCTTAGAGTCAAAGCATTCTATGATAAACATACTCTTATCTGACAATGTGAATGTTACTTTTTTTGCATTATTATTATTATTGCTCAATATTTTGTTGCAGCAATCATCTGATTTCTTTTCTGAATGTATTTATCTTCATTCATTCTTTATGAGGTTTTTGTTTCTTATCCTTATCTTAAATATTATTATTGTTACTAGATTTAAAGCCTTTTTAATTTGTGAAGGCAAAAAGCAGAAACCAAATAAACATATGTATATGTATAGAGAAAATGAAAAGAAAGAATATTGAAAGGAAGACATTTTGATGATATTCAGGACATCAAGGGTAATATGATGACAGCTGTGATGGTCATTCCAGAAAAGAGTTCTAAAATTATTTTTAAGGGTAGACTAGACACTGGTATCGGAGCACAGCTTCGCGAGGTGGAGTACTTCTAAGAGGATCATAGTAATATTCAGCAATGAGTTATGTAGCACTTTTTCTAGGATGAATTTGGAAATGTAATTGCCAGACCTCGTAATAATGAACACTCCCCAAAATGCAAAATGTGTGAAATTATAACTTATTTGGAAAGAAGAAGAGAATGTAAGACATGATATTAGCAGTTCTTTCATAACTAGAGAAAAATAAATAGAGGGGAATTGAAGGCACAATTAATTGAACTTCTTTCAAAAAGGGGTACAAATGTATCATGCAGAGAGTTTTCAATGTAATGGCAGCAAAATTATCTTTTATTTAATATATTGAATACATTGTTGTTTCAAAGCAAGTTCATGGTTATCTGAATGAGGCGAAAACGAAGGGTCCAAGAAGTGTGATTCTTCTGTGTAAAGTCATTAAACTAGATAGGTGGAACAAACTAGATAGGTGGAATAAAAATCGAAGCCCTAGAATCTATGCTTAAGGTTTTCTTCTATTGTACCAATGTTGCCTTTCCAATTTTGAACTAAAAAAATGAGAAGAGCAAACAAAAATAAAGAGCTTTTTTTCTCCCTTAATGGTATCAGAAAGAAATTATGTAGGCTTCAAGTTTTTGCATGAGCAGTTATAACACTATTATTTTATCTGTGGAATGATTTATGATTAACAACCAATATATCAATTAACAAACCACGGGAAATATCCTAGCGAAGACAAATGGCTTCTAGAAAAATCAATAGGCTACTGTAGCATTTTAGACTTAGAACATAGGTGAGGAAATGTCTAATCCGCAAACACGTTAGAGAACAGCACAATATTCACAGGTCTGCAATTGGTAAGAAATCAATATGATCTGGTGACTGTGACTGGTGATTGATAGACACTATAACTCTTCTCCCAAAGTACTAGTTTGGGTGAGATGTAAAACACAATGCAGGGCATTGATTTCGCAGGAAAATATGCCTTCCTTTTGCTGAGCATGGTTAGCTTAGGTACACTGCTGACACAAATAGTAACTGCAAACTCATTAACATGAATTAACATGAGTGCTTATCTTTGGAGAGATTTTGAGAGCATCAGTGGGTAGAAAGTGACTTCATTTACCCTGTATGTTAACTAAGAGAAAGGGGACATTTTGATAACCATGATTTTTAGATATTGTGTAGATACAAGGTACATAAACCAAGTAAATATATATATTACAATAGACTTCCTCTACTGCCGCTAATTGCACTGGCTGTCCTTTATAAAGAAAGAGTACAACTGAATCTATCCGTAAAGCAGATGCTTCTTCACATAAAATAGAAGCAGTGTCTTTGTATATCCACATTGTCTCCCACTTCTTCCTGCAAATTATAATCCATATTTTTTTTTTTTTTTGAGACAGAGCCTCAAGCTGTCCCGCTGGGTAGAGTGCCGTGGCATTACAGCTCACAGCAACCTCCAACTCCTGGGCTCAAGCGAGTCTCCTGCCTCCACCTCCCAAGTAGCTGGGACCACAGGCGCCCGCCACAACGCACGGCTATTTTTTGGTTGCAGCCGTCATTGTTGTTTGGCAGGTCCGGGCTGGGGATTCGAACCCGCCACCTTAGGTGTACGTGGCTGGCGCCTTAGCCGGTTGAGCTATAGGCACCGAGCCAGAATCCATATTTTTAATAGAGTTGTCTGAGATTACAGGTACAGTCTCTGGCCAGGGAACAATATAGAGCTAACTGTACTGTGAAGTGAGCATCAGCTGAATTAATGATGTTCCTATGGAGCTAAGTGTCTACACTTAAGATAAAGCATAAGTACAAACACATCAAATATATTCTACTGTTACAAGGAAAATAGATCGCTACCAGGTGTCTATATTTTCTCTACATACATCTGAAAAGAAATTTCCTTCAGATTTATTGCTAAACTCTTTTGGATACCTCCTTCAAAAAGAAAATTATGTCAGATGGAAATAAGACTCCAAGTTGACAAGATTAGAGTTTTCTAATCTTTTAAGAAAATAGGAAGAAACTTTGAAAATTTAGAAGCTTAGAATACTTTCCTGAAAAATACTCCATAATTTTTTTTTCCTGTCTGCAATAAAGCAAGCATGATCTTATATGAAAGCAATGTTTTGGACAACATTTTCCTTTTAAGATTCATGCCAGTACTATGAATTTGTGTCTATTATCTTACTTGATGTAATATGAATGTGCTATACTTTGGTGTTATGGTTTGGTTTAGATACTCACAGCTTTTGAAAGATTAAATATTTTAAAAGTCAGAATATTTAATTTGGCTAAGTTGTAATTGGATCTATTTCCATATTGGCTAGTTTGCTTCATATGAAGAAAAATTCTAGTCTGTGCCCATTTGCAATTTGTACTAGAATGGGAGTTGAAGAAACCAAAAGGTCACAAAGCTATGCAAAATCAAAATAAATCTACTTCTATGTCACAAATAACCTTGGGGGTTACTGCTTAATACAGGTATCTGTGCATAGAAACATGAGATTCTACTTACATGAGGAAAAGTAACATTGCCAGATGGTAATAGTATTAAAAAGTAAAAGTAAAGGAAGCAGAATTTTACCCTTCTCATTAAAAAATAGGAAATGGTGTTTTTAAAATGGTATTACCATTGAAAGCATTTGACATGCCATCTAATTCAAGCATCAAATTAAATTGAGAGGTCTACCTCCTCCTTCATCTAAGATAATTTTGCCACTGGCTAATTTGAAGCACTGATTATTCTCCCTGATGCCTCCGCCCACCTACATTCATATGCATAAAATGGGCAACTCAGGAATGGAATATGTACTTCCCCAAACTAATTCCCTTCATCCTGCTTGGTATTTTAATACCAATAGGTAATTTAGCATTGTTCAGAAACCACAACTTTTGCCAATGGGTTCATAATTCATAAAATGCTAGTGATAAAATTATCAATTCATTATGCACAAAGAGCCAAGTTTAGCCTTTTGCTAAGTTCAGAAATACTAATACATTGTCTGCTGAAAGGCACAGTAAGAGAGGGAGATAGCACAAAATCACTTTCTCCTTTAAAATATGTAAATTGAGAACAGTGTTCTAAAGTGATTGTTTCTGATGCTTTTAGATTGTGAATAATTTTCTTACAACTGCTGAGCCATCTGTTAAACAGAGTTCTTGCTTATTCAAAAACCTGATCTTAAATATTTTTTTAATTCCAATAACAGCTTTTGTTTGGACCCTCTAAACAACAAATACTCTAATAAATAACAGTTCGTGATATTCATTGGTCAATTAAGTAGGACAGAAAATGACCTATCCTTTCGAAATTGTTTTAAACACTATTTTCTACAGAGAAAGGACAATACACTCACACCTCTGAGGTCTTCTGGCTGCATCATCTGTGGCCAAGTAAGAAACTATCAAATTGGCATTTCTCTTCACCTTGAAAGACTGGCCCTTAAATAAAAGAATCTGGAGTACTGTGAAACCAATGACATAATTCCTAGATATGCAGCTTTCTGACTATACAATTTTATTCTGAGATCTCACCCTGGAGTCATGTTTTTAAAATGCTAAATATAGTGCTCATATTTGTGTTAAATTAAATTCTGGTTAGTGTAACAATCCCAATTTCAACACTACACACTACCTTCTTATTCTTACCTCAGAGTGTACCAATATAAGACAATTTTCATGGATTTCTAAAGTGAATTACTTTTGAATTTTGAACTTGTTTCACTTTCAGTTTTATTCATTTCTGGAAATAACGCATGACTGTGGCCATTTGCATTCCAAACCATAAGAAGTTTAGTATTCTAGTTCTATAAACTTACATGGCTAATTACAAAATAAAATATTATTCAGGTTGAGTTAATAGTGTTTGTTGAACAACTCTTATTTCCTTGCTAACCATGTGCTCTATTCTTAAATAAAATAATAGACACTTTACCTAATTCCAACGTCATTTTTAATAGTCTCCTATATTTCAAATTAATGGAATTTACCTCTATTTATCTCTTAAAAGCAAATATCCTAAAAAGCATTATCCTAAAAAGAAGATAGTCCTATAATCAATCTTTCCACCTGAATAAGAATGAATTTATTATTTAATAGCACCTAAAATATATCAAATGCCCTCCTTACACCAGAGACAGAAATGGCCAAGACTAAAAGCAACATAAAAAATTAAAATGCATTCCAACACAAATACATATTTTTTACACCAATTATATTTTGTACCTTGATCATAGTGTTTCTCAGACTTTTAGTGAATCAAGGTGAGGAGTAGGAGAAAAAAAGCATCAGAAATCTAGGGACCAGAAAAAGGAAGAGAAAGATGAAGTTCTAGAAGACAACTAGTACAATTTCTAATGAAGTATTTTTTTGGGAAAAAAATACTAGGCTTTTGCTGACTCATTGCAATAGGACAGTTGTTATCTGAGACTACAACTTATAATTTGTTAGCAAACTGGACACATTTATGGTTGGCATATTTATTTATCAATACATTAGGTGGTGAAATGATATGGGGAACTACTTAAAGGAGAACTTTTTATTTCTGTCTTGTTTTCATTTCAAAATCCCCACTACCAATTTGTTGATTGATTCAAAGTACGTGATAAAAAAAGAACTTTTGAGTGAATAAATGCAGAGAAAATGAAATCCATGATAGAAAGAGATAGGCAAGGGGGACATAAACAATAGAAGCCCCAGTTGAGTTTAGCTCATAATAGAAAAATGAAAGCAGCAACCTTCACACTTGTAGGACAGTGTCAATGTTTTTTTTCACCATGCCCAAATGATACTCTTGGTTAACTAAAAATCTAATAGTTTACCTTCTCTTAGTGTATATAAACAAGTCCTAGTGTATTCAAATGGTATCTTGATTTCTCCATAAAATATTAGTTTTTATCCAATCATAATAAATGTTTACTGTATATAATTTACTCTAAGTAAATTAAAAAGTTAAACCTTCTCTATGTATTAGTCTTAAAAATTAACTTTAGCGTCAGAATAGCAAAGAATCTTCATTTCCATTGTAACTTTTTGAATTAAGATTGTAATTCAGACTTTTGGCAAATAATGAAGCTCACTTACTACTCTCACAGTTCTGACAGGCAGTAGATATCTGCCATGAACCAATGTCTCAACTAGCCTGACATATCATCTGTAAAAGCCCATTATGACTTCCGTAAATATTTTATAAATTATGGCACATAAAACTTCAATTGATGAATCTGGCCCAGGGAGCCTTCCCAGAAGCAAAAGAAAAAATGTGAATGTGTCTGTGTGCTCACCTTTGCAATTAAATACACCACACTTTAAGTTATGTTTACTTAGGCTATAGCTTGTCAATTTTTCCTAAGTATATTAAATTTATTTAAGAGTGTTTTCTATAAATATATATTAAAAGGTACCAGGGTAACCAATATATATGAAAGCATAATCTGAACTTGCTACAACCATATTTTTTCATAATTTAGCATTTGACCAGAGCAAGATGTCTGGTAGGTTTCTTTAGCCTCAAGTTCTGCTTTATGTCAAATTTTTCAAACTAGTAATTTAATACAAAGAAACAAAAAGTTGCAGAAGTAGGACAGGAAGTAATAAATGTAGAAGGTGAGAGGAAATATTCAGCGGTCTCAAGGAAGAATGATTAAAATCACACCTTGAATAAAATAGTCCCAGGCCAAAATCACAAATCTGACATGACTAGGTTTAAAACTTAAGCAAAGTATCTACGTATATGTCTTTTTCTCTTCAGTGATAACCTAGGGATAGGGATACATACACATACACACACACACACACACACACATATATATATAGAGAGAGAGAGAGAGAAAGTGAACATGCAAGAGAGTGAGAGATGAAGATATACAGATATATATCACAAAATGATTTGCACCCAGTAGATATTCAATTAACAGTAACTATTACTACTACTATCATATTACCACAGCCTGTTACATCTGGTAGAAAATAAATGGAATGGAAATCAAATGCTGATATGCCAAAAAGAAGCAGTTAAATTTGAACCCACATACATTCAATTCTTATATTTCTTATATTTATCCCCTTGATTTTCTCCCCTAATTAACTGATTGAACTTTAATAATATGCTACTGTAACTTTCATGATTTTCAATGTCTTTACAAATTTTTTTTTCCTATTTCATTTGTATTGTTATGAAGGAATACCTGAAGCTGGGTGATTCATAAAGAAAAGACATTTCCATTGTTCATGGTTTCATGGTTCTTCAGGGCATTCAAAAAGCATGATGCTAGCATCTGCATCTATAGAGGGCCTGACTCATTCTAGTTATGGAAGAAAGGGAGGGGAGCTGGCATGTGCAGAGTACATGGCAAGATATGAAACAAGAGACAAAAGAGTGAGGTGCCAGATTCTTTGTAACAACTGCCTTTCATGGAAACTAATAGAGCAAGAACCCATTACCGTGAGGATAGTACCAAGCCATTAATGAGGAATCCATCCCCATGGCCCAAATGCTCCTCATTTGGCACCATCTCTAACACTGAATATCAAATTTCAATATGAGGATTGGAGGGGCCAAATATCCAAGCCATAGCACATTCATAGCTATCTGAATTATTTTCAACATTTTTGGGGCCTATTTTATCAACCTGGAAAAATAGTATTCTAAGGCAACTGCAGCATTATACTCAGCATTATCAAATTGTTAAATGACAGAGATAGAAAATTATTTAGCTTAGCTTCTCATTTGACAAGAAAAGTAAGGCCTAGGGAAGTTGAAATAACTCTCACAAAGTTACTTATAAATAAGTAGTAATTATAAAACGTGTGCAATAAATGCAAATGTCAATAAAAGCTATAAAAAATAATTTCAAGACCAACCAGTATACCAGCAATTCTAAATGATATTTCATACAAAAACAAAACATCATGGTATTGGCACAAAAATAGAGAGGTAGATTTATGGAACAGAATTGAGAAACAAGAGATGAATCCAGACACTTATCATCATTTGATCTTTGATAAACCTATCAAAAACTTAAATTGGGGGAAAGACTCCCTATTTAACAAGTGGTGCTGGATGAATTGTCTGGCGACTTGTAGAAGACTGAAACTGGACCCACACCTTTCACCTCTAACAAAAATTGACTCTCACTGGATAAAAGAATTAAACCTAAGAAATGAAACCATAAAGGTTCTTAGCAAGAGTGCAGGGGAAATACTTGAAGAAATTGGCCTGGGAGGAAACTTCATGAGGAGGACCCCCATTGCAACTAAAGCAATACCAAAAATACATTACTGATCAAACTAAAAAGCTTCTGCATAGCCAAGAACACAGTAAGTAAAACAAGCAGTCAGCCCTCAGAATGGGAAAGGATATTTGCAGATTACATTTCCAACAAAGGTCTGATAACCAGAATCCACACAGAACTTAAACTTTCAAATAAGAAAAGAACAGGTGACTCCATTTCACTATGGGCAAGAGACCTAAATAAAAGCTTCTCTGAAGAAGATAGAGTGCATAGTCTACAGACACATGAAAAAATGCTTGTCATCTTTAATCATCAGAAAAAGGTAAATCAAAACCACTTTGAGATATTATCTAACTTCAGTAAGAGTAGCCCACATAACAAAATCCCCAAACTAAAGATTTTGGTGTGGATGTGGAAAAAAAGGAACACTTCTCCACTGCTGGTGGGAATGCAAACTAATATATTACTTTTGGAAAGAAGTTTGGAGAACACTCAGGGATCTAAAAATTGACCTGCCATTGGAACCTGCAATTCCTCTACTCAGAGTATATCCAAAAGACCAAAAATAACTTTGCAAAAAAGATATTTGCACCAGATTATTCACTGCAGCTCAATTCATAATAGTCACATCATGGAAGAAGCCCAAGTGCCCATCAACTCATGAATGGATTAATAAATTGTGGTATATGTATACCATGGAATACTATGCAGCCTTAAAAATGATGGAGACTTTACCTCTTTTATGTTTACATGGAGGGACCTGGAACATACTCTCCTAAGTAAAGTATCTCAAGAATGGAGGAAAAAGTATCCAGTGTACTCAGTACTTATAAGAAACCTATTTATATTTACCCACACTTTCTTGTAAAAGATATAACATGACTATAGCCCAGGATGAAGGATAGAAATGGAGTGGGATGGGAGGGGTGGGGGGAGGTTTGATAGAGGGAGAGCAAATGGCAGGACCACACCTATGGAGCATATTGCAAGTGTTCTAGTCAAATCTATCAAGTATGGAACATAAATGTCTTAACACAATAATCAAGTAAATGAAGTGAAAGCTATGCTATGTTGATTGGTTTGATGTAAGCATGTCAGATTGTATAAAAAAAATCACATTGTACCCCACATACACATAAATGTATTCATGATCTATGTGTATATGACTTAATAAAAACAAACAAATTCAAAATAACAAAAACTGTGGGCAGTTCCTCGATCACATTTTCAGTGCAATGTGGACCTGAAATTAGGAATTTCAGAGTCCATAAGATAAGCACAGTATCAATCCAGAATATACATGAGCACATTCTGTGTCTATCCAACAAGTTTTCCAGATATATGACTACATTTAACGTGATTGGTGATCTTTAAATTTTGCACACTATCTTGAAAGGATGCAGAGACATTCCATAAACATTTGACATGATTTGACTTTCTATTTTAATATAATTCCATTTTGAGGAGAGTTTATTTATTCCTATAGTATAGCACCAGGAACAGAAATGCAAGTCAACAATTTTCTGTTGGAGTGTGACTTTCTGACAGAGAATTCCTCAAGTTTTTTTTTTTTTTTAAGTTGTCTGATAGTTTTGGTCATACAAAATATTTATGATCTTTTGATTTCATCATTTCTAGTTTACTGGCAAGAAAAAAAATCATCAGAATTCATACAAAGCTATCATCCTTTTCATATTCTTTTTTTTTCTCCCTTCCAAAAATATTTTTGAGGCAAGGGGCTCAAGCCTGTAATCCTAGCATGCTGGGAGACAGAGGAGTGAGGATAGCTTGAGCCCAGGAGTTTGAGGTTTCTGTGACTTAGGTTGATGCCACCATACTCTAGCCTGTGTCTCAAAGAAAAAGAAAAAAGCCAGTTGGGGTGTCTCACACCTACAATCCTAGCACTCTGGGAGGCCAAGGAGAGTGGATTACTTGAGCTCACAACTAGCCTGCGCAAGAGCAAGATCTTGTCTCTACTAAAAATAGACAAATAACCTTGTGTTATGGCAGTCTCATGCAGTTCCAGTTACTTGGGAGGCAAAGGCAAGAGGATCACTTGAGCCCAGGAGTTTGAGGTTGCTGTGAGCTATAACGCCATCACACTTTGCAACAAAGTGAGACTCTTGGCTTGGTACCTGTGGCTTTGTGGGCACAGCGCCAGCCACATACACCTGAGCTTATGGGTTTGAACTCAGCCTGGGCCTGCCAAACAACAATGACAAGTACAACAAAAAAATCAGAGCATTGTGGCAGGCACCTGTAGTCCCAGCTGCTTGTAAGGCTGAGGCAAGAGAATAGCTTGAACCCAGGAGTTTGAGGTTGCTGAGAGCTGTGATCCCACGGCATTCTACCAAGGGTGATAAAGTGGGACTCTGTCTCAAAATAAATAAACAAATAAACAAACAAACAACAAAGTGAGATTCTGCTTCTAAATAAATAAATTAATTAAATTAAAAATCTTTGAGCTCCTACTACAGGCTAAATCCCACTGCTCGCCTTGGGGAAACAATAGAGAATGAGATGTGGTCTCCCCCTTTATGGAAGCCACTGAAAGGATTAACCAGAAGATCATCTACTAACATTTCAAGAAAAGGTCTCCAGTGTTGTGTTATCTTTGGTAGGGGAGGAGGGGAAAAGGGATGGTATTATTTTATTATAATTACTGACCCTGAACCTCATTTACTGCAGCATTCAATTGGCACTGAGGGGCACTTGTGGAGCACCCCAAGCCACAAGGCAGCAGAAAGGGGAAGGAGCAGAATGAAGGAAATGGAAATGGGCTGAGCCTGGTTGGGGGGGGGACTGGGGCAGTGAACCAAGGTAAAAGCAAGGTGGCAGAGGAGTCCCCTCTTCATATTCAATTTTTAAAATTGTAAGTAAAACATTTATTCACAACATAAACAAAAATATAGATAACATTACCATATTATATGTGTGAACATTTAAGTGATTCATTCATAGACTTCCTAAATATTCATCACCCAAGAGGTGTTCTGAACACCCTCATATTGTGTACATTAGGATCCCACCAACTCCCTAAAAAATCTTAAATATTAAAACTCAGGTAGTAGAATGAGCCTTCCTAGGTTGTAGTACTTAGTTTTCACTACATGCCAAACACTAGGTTTAGTATTCTATATTGTTATTATTATGAATCCTAATGACTACTCTGTTAAACAAGTATTTTTTTATATCTCGAATATTCACAAATAAAGGAACTAATGTGCATTAATTTTAAGTAATTTATTCATGGTCAGACAACACAAATATGAACCAAGTTGGGATAAAGCTTGCTCTCTTTCCATTACATTATGCTGTCCCAAAAATTCCACTCAAATATTGTTTTACAAAAATCTAAGAAAAGCAAATGATTCTCAAGACTTGCCCAGATCTGATATCAAATAAAAATAGAATTTTGCCCTGGCACATGATCCCATAATGGTCAGAACATTTCCCCATCTTGTTCTTTCTGCTGATGCCACAGAGCATTTGATGTTTGCATAGATCTCAGAGTCACCCATCACAAGAGTGATACCTGGGACATTGTTTATGCCTGGTGGAGGATAAACAATAAAACACCAGGGAAAGGAAAAGGAACTGGTACTATATAGCAATCTTACCCATCCCTTCTTCAGCCTTACTCCTGCTCCATAACTTACTTTATAAACTTTATTCTTTTTCCCTTTTCATCTGCTGGCTTAGACCAGCACAGTTACCAATAAACTCTCCCCAAATAAACAGGAAATATTGAGGTAAAAACAAAAATATCTATAGTAAAATATGAATAATGCTCTCAACTCTCATTTTATCCTTATATTTTATTATTCAATAGTGCTTGTTTCTGATTCAGGTCTTGATATACATGAAGTCTTAATTTGCACGAAGAAATAGATCTTTTGAGTGATCTCAGCAAATGTTCTTCAGGCTCATAGTGTAGTATCGTATCAGGCACACAGTATGTGCTCAACAAATATACGTTCATGAAGAGAAGATAGATGATGATGGTCTTGGTCATTTCAAGAGAGCTTTAGTTTATGACACTAGAGTACCATTTAAATTATCTCATTGACTACTGATCAGTGTTTCCCATTAAAAGGATAGAATTTATTAAGGTGAAATTAATGTAAGAACCTCTAAAGCACTACTTTGAACATTTAGGCTTTCTTGATTTTTAAAACTCTTCTCCAGTTTTACCTCTAAAGTGCCTGACATGTGAGATGACAGCTGGCACAGGATGTCAGAGAAAACTGATCAGACAAAATGAGAATGTTCACAGCATGCTGGACTCTTCACCAAAATTAATGCCAGCAATCAACCAAAATTGTGAAATGTATCAGAACACACACTGGATGATTCAGAGGAAACGTAGCACCACTCAAATTTTCCTGTGAGAGAGCCAGTATACCTATTACCCATCCTCAAATGGTACCCACAGGCTGATAGTCTGACACCCTAGGAAAGCACTGATGGTATCTGGGACCTCTTTAGCATAATGTGTAAGGGCTAAGGCAGGATCCAGTGAGCTAGTTTGCAAGAATACACCTGGATTGCTTAATTCATAACATTCTCCACTTTCTCTTTTTTTTTTTTCAGATTAAGGGAACAAACAATGAGGTTACATCATGTGGATTTATCAGGAAAAGTCACTGTCAACACATATTTAACATACCAAAAGTTTCTTTCTTTCTTTTTTTTTTTTTTCTTTTGCAGTTTTTGGCTGGGGCCAGATTTGAACCCACCACCTCTAGTATATGGGGCTGGCGCCCTATTCCTTGAGCTCCAGGCACCACCCCAAAAGTTTCTTAAAATTCCTACACTTAAGTGATTTTTGGAATTTACCTTTAAGGAAAACATTTAAAAATAATTTAAATCAATGTGCAATTAGAACTGTGATCTGTCCAGAAAGTAAGAAAATCATTACTGGCTATAGTTTTTGTATGGGCTTAAGAAAATAATATGTTGACATTTTCACATGCATAAATGCATAATATTAAATTGCTATGATTCAGATTTACTGATCAGAAAAGACTATGGGTAAATAGAAGTTCTGAAGAGTCAATGTTGACTCCATTTAGTCTGGAACTCTGGATGGGAGTTCACTAAGAATATAAAACTTCTACTAACTAAAGAACTCTTTCATGATCCTCAAATGCAAGCTGAGAACCTGTCAAGATCAGACATTTCCCTACAATGTTCACAACTTCCTGAGGCTAAAACTTCCATGAGAAATTTTCTTTTGGGGGTGGCACCTGTGGCTCAGTGAGTAGGGCGCTGGCCCCATATACCGAAGGTGGCAGGTTCATATCCGGCCCCAGCCAAACTGTAAAACTAAAAAAAAAAAAAAGAAAAAAGAAAAAGAAATTTTCTTTTTGGTTCTATTTTTTCACAACTCTTGAAATTTCAGAAAATGTTGAAAGATAAAAAAATCATCAAATATGTAAAGATATTTTATTTCATTGCTGAAACTGAAGTTGAAAAAGAAATGCAAATGGTCTCTTATCCCTAGCAAATAAACAGCGCTGCTATAATTTCAATGACACATACATTAAAATATTTGCTATTTTAATGGGTAAAAACAATCTTCTAATTAAATGAATTTAGACATGCATGCATAGAATTAAGCAATGTTTACAATATTTCAAAAACCTTAAATTGGAGGGTTTTTTTCTCTAAAACATAAATATCCTTGTGCTATAGCTTTTCAGAGAAATCTTGTTTTTATGAGCATCTGGTTACCTTCTCTCATCTCTATAGTCTGCCTGGACTCGGCATGATTCTGATAGCAACATAGGTGGCAGATGCCTTGACTTTTGATGCAGTTAATCATGACTGGAAGCATTCCAAGACATTGGTCCCATGGAAGTGTGGTAATATGGGGACTCTTGTGTAATGGTAAACAGAGCAACAGAGTTCCTGTTTCTGCACAGTTTCTCTTCTTGTTAAAGATTTTGAGGTTTATTTTCTCTGCTTTTGCACAATTGCTATTAGGTAGAACTCTTTAAACAACACTGAGGAAAATAAAACTGTTTTGTGCATACTATGTTTAATGTTGCTCAGTAGTTAATCATAGAAAAAGTCAATTGTCTGTTTCCTATCGCTGATTGTAGAAATTTATTTGGTAGACTGTTTTTGTATGTGAAATGTTGATAAATCATTAAGACTACTTCAGCAAAGTATCTGTTCTTATTTCTGACAGTGAAAACAATTACAATGAATCAGAAAATAGAGGAAAATATAGTGAATGTTCTTCCTGAAATTAAAACAAGAAAAGCAATCAACTTGACTATTTCCCTTTATGTAAGATCTCATTTTCTTTCAACAATTGCATTTAACCAGTTAAAATATTCATCTATTTTCCCAATGTAATCATTCTTTCCACTAACTGGCAGACCACAGTCCCATTAACACAGCCAAAAAGACAGGCTTTCCTCTGACTTTCAGGCTTTTTTTGTGAAAGTTAGTAACATTCAGTGTCAAAATGATAACAGAAAAGAAGAGAATAGAAGATTATAACACCAAAGCCAGAGACAAAATTCCTAGTGGAATGAATTCAAAAAGCAAATGTGTACTGAACAAAGTGGAGACATTCCTGCTAAATCAGTGGCATTAATAGGCATTATTTCAAGCTTAGCCCTTTTATATAGCAATCATCCTGAAAGCTGCCTTTTGGAGCATTCCCTATCTCATAAAAAGCTGTGTGATTTCAAAGACTAAAACAACAAAAGGGTCAGAACAATTAATGTAAAATGTAAGATCTGCATGCAGAGGTGCCATTTTGGTATAGAAGCATCATAAAAAGAAGTGTAAAAAGCCCAGAAGTGAAGAGCAAAATATTGTTCCCTGAAAATGGCCACCAACCCATGACTTGTCAATTTCAAGAGATTTCATATGCTTCAAAATTGGAGCAATTTGTCCTGATATTAGGCTGCTAATTGGTTTAGAGATTTTCATTGTTTCCAGTTGCATCTCCCTTTCCATGTGATGTACACAGTCTGTTTACTTTTTTTTTCATTTCTAATAAAACTCTGATAGAAAAAGAACAAAACAAAAAGCCCATTGTTTTCATTGATCTTTGCTGCACTAGGTTAATATTTCTTTCTGTTCTTTAAATATTGAAATTTTGTAAAGCTCTCTTGCTGCTTATCACTTTGCTTCCCGCTCGGGCAACCCTTTACCTCTGCCATCTTCTCCAGTAGCTTGTTCAACATTTTGTAACATTTTCCTCTTTGCAAAATACACCCACCTTCAGGATTTATATTAAAGGAAGCATCACATTAAGAACAACCTACCTTGGCTTGGCACCTGTGGCTCAAGTGGCTAATGCGCCAGCCACATACACCCAAGGTGGTGGGTTTGAATCCAGCCCGGGCCTGCCAAACAACAATGACGACTGCAACCAAAAAAAAAAAAATATATAGCCGGGCATTGTGGCGGGTGCCTGTGCTCCCAGCTGCTCAGGAGGCTGAGGCAGGAGACTCGCTTAAGCCCAGGAGTTGGAGGTTGCTGTGAGCTGTGATGCCATGGTACTCTACCCAGGGCAACAGCTTGAGGCTCCTGTCTTAAAAAAAAAAGAAGAAGAACAACCTACCTTGAAGGCTATGACTTAAAAATTTTCACCTGGTAAATTCTGGAGTTTAAATTCATATATCTTGAAATGTGTTTAGTAATTCTATAGTATTGTCTCTGAAATTTAACTTTATCAATTGCTGGGCATTTATGCCAGAGTTTGTATATGCTGAGAGACTACAGTACAGAATTGACATGCCTGGTAAAACAGTAGATGACTCAACCTCACTACGGACAATACTATAGCACAGGATAGGTGATCTCTTTTCACTTTTGAAACTAATAACTTCTCAGACCTTCCTAATGGCTTTAAAGACAAAAATAGGCATTTTGCTTAGTATTCACATAATAAAATATGTTCTCTAATTAGAAATACTCTTCCTAAGTTTTATTTCTTGACCTTTGTACTTCCTTCACATTGAGCTCTTACAAGAAAGTGAAACAATAAAGCAATTAGATAGGGAAGAACTAGGAATTCTAATATTGTAATAAGATTACAGTACTTTATCCAATACATTCTCCGGAATCTGGGTAAGAACCAAGAACTAATGTCATCCCACTATTTTTTTTTTTTTT
>NW_003852520.1:4834775-4873689 GCF_000181295.1 Otolemur garnettii
GAGCCTGTCATCCCACTATTGAGAGAAAATGAAACAAAAGTTTCAACTCTTTCTGATTTTCCTCATTCAATAAACTCTCTCCTTGCAGTGAAAGGTATTAACAGAATATATTCCCCCATCGCACCCTATCCGCCCACACACATAGATCAAGCTTGAGTAGCTCTTTATCTTCCCTCCATCCTAAACTTAAATGTAATTAGGCCTGCCACACGTTGAGGACAAATTATTCGGTTTTGAAATTGGACTTAACTTTACCAAATATGTCAATAGTTCATCTTTGTTTCTGAAATTGGATTTGCATACCTCCCTTTTGTTATCTCTGAATTAAACTGCTAAGACATAACAAGTATTGAATTCTGTTTAGGTACATTTTATCATTACTAAAGTGTTATCCTCTCTTTAAATGATAAAATAAATCATATGCAAGAGTGTGTATGCACGAACAAAATGTATGTGGGAGTAAAATGTGCACTGCAGAGGTTGCCTGCCAGGAGCCCATTAATTGAAACTCCCTTGTTTTTCCAGATTCTGAATAATTCCCATCTGCCTTGATTCTCTCTGACCGTGAAATCCAAGTCCCTTAGTAGGGGGTGGGGGGATCTGAAGACTAGAGCACTGAGCCAGATCAAGAATGTTAGCTTTGCCCCATGGGGAATATGAAGGGGAGATTCAAAGAAGTCTTCAAACTCCTTGCTTGTCCCTAAAACATCGTTCAATTGCAGAGATAAGATGATAATCTGCTGCACTGATTACTAACTATGCATTTGCTCATGAAGGTTTGTTATATGCAAATATTTTTTTCTAGAAATGGTGCAGGTGCACTGTAGCCTTTTGCTACATCTGACTAAAAATAGGCTCAAGTTCTGTGCCGCTATGATTTAATTCCTGTACATAGCAGTCTGTCACCTCCATTCATATGGAGTTTTTCAATTTTATATTCCCAGGGCTATCTTATAAAATTGCACCACCCCTCCTTTCAGCCACCCATTTGCTTTTCTTTGATAGGAAGATGGGATCTCATTCCTGACTCAGCAGCTTTTTAAGTTATTATTTACCCCACTGCACATTCAGGTTTTCCGTTATAACAGCTCTTGAATTCCTGTTTACAGAGTGAATTGGTGATTTCTACTTATTTTTTTCCGAGTCCCTATATCAGTTTATAAATTTCCTGAGTTTAATACAAACAGATAATGATCTACCATCATTTTATTGCTAATTACAGGTGAATGCTCAGGAACACTAATCTTTCAACTTTCTCTTCATCAGCACACTCTGTGTAATGGCTCTTCTATCCAAATTTGATATTTCATAGTCTTTTGGCTATAAAGGCTTATTCTGAAATAATATGCCATGCTAATTATGTATCTACTTAAAACTAGATTCTTCTTTGAATCACTCACTTCTCTCAAAATATGTCATATGTATTTCTCTCATATTCCACATCTCATCTTGAGCAAATTGTTCAATTTCTGCAAAAGAAGAATATTTTTCCATGAAGAAATTGGAAGCTTGACTCAAATACATTTGGAATATAGTTAACATTTTAAGGATGTAAAAACATCCTGCGCTCTGAACATGAAACAGTTTCCTTAAAAACCTAGTTATTCTAATACTTTTCTCATTAATCCACCCTTCTCTCTTGTCCCACTTCTCTTCCTATCTTTACATGTGCTGTCTTCTGGTCTTCACAAATTTTATTCTATGGTCATGAGTCTCATAGTGTTGCACTGGTTTGTATTCAAGGATTTTGGGTAAGAGATTCTCTCTTAGCTGAGGACATGAATTGCTATCAAATACATTACTTCCAAGGAGTGATTTATCAAGCTTGCCCCAATAGAGTAGAGACTTAAAATCTTTTCCAAAGTACTATAGGAGCATTATGGAGGAAAAGAGCCTAATGCCATTCTTAAATTTGTTTAAATATAATTAGTATTTTTAAACAAAAAGTGGGTAAATTTTATGCTCTATATGGTCACCCAGAAAGTGAGTTCTATGTTCCATGAGTATATAGTTTCAACATAAGTAATATTATAGGTTCTAGCTGGCATTTTTTTTTTCAAATAGGAGGAGGGATCTCATGTAGATATCCTTAGGAGTGATTTTTTTAAGGAACATGCTGATAAAATAAATACTTATGTCCTCGTTCAAGAAATAAAATTAAAAGCAGGGGAGTCTTCTAAATTAAAGAAATTGGGCCTGGGATGACAGCTCACTCCTGTAATCCTAGCACTCTGGGAGGCTGAGGTGGGTGGATTGCCTGAGCTCAGGATTTTGAGACCAGCCTGAGCCAGAGTGAGATCTCCACCTCTAAAAATAGCCAGGTGTTATGGCAGGTGCCTGTAGTTCCAGCTGCTCAGGAGGCTGAGACAAGAGGATCGCTTGAGCCCAAGAGTTTGCTGTAAGCTATGACACTATGGCACTGTATGGAGTGTGACAAAAGAAACCCAACTACAGCTAGGTGCCTGTAGCACAATGGCCATATACATGCAGGCCATATACATCAAGGCTGGTGGGTTCAAACCCAGCCTGGGTCTGCTAAACAATGACAACTGCAACAACAACAAAAAAATAGCTGGGCATTGTGGTGGGCACCTGTAGTCCCAGCTACTCAGGAGGCTAAGGCAAGAGGATCACTTGAGCCCAAGAGCTGGAGATTGCTGTAAGCTATGATGCCATAGCACTTGACCAAGGGTGACAAGTGAGACTCTGTATCAAAAAAAATTAATTAGAGTTTTATACTTAGAGCTCAAACAATATTAAGGTCAAAGAAGTTCTACTGTGATGTAGAAAAGTCACAATTTGTGGAAAAATTTCCTCAGAGTGAACGTCAATGGTATTGGGACAAAATTATTTTGTGCACTCATTCAATGTGTAAGCAGGGATTTAGCTAAGCAAAGTTAGTTACCAAAGAGGTATCAAGTTGAGTAAAAAAATTATTTTCACATGAATACTCAGTGGCTTATTGCTGAAATTATATCTGTCTTCTGTGTTTTTCTTTGCCATCCAGTTAGTTTTTACTTTATTTCTAATGACAAAAGAGCAGTGGAGAACAATTAAAGCTTTACTAGAAGCCATAGAATAACTGCTTGTATGCAGTTGAGGGCTCCTATTGGCCTGCATATAACCCTGTTTGATGTATCTACTTCTATTTGGGATGATATAATAATATATTGAATAAAGTCAAAGTTACTTCCGAGGGCAGCTAACCTAAGTAATCATTATCTTTTGCTAATTACAGCTAACATCAAAAACCACCTTTATCCATGAACTGATGAGAGATAGTAATCTGATGATATAGCTTTTTTTTTTTTACCTCCTATTAACTTTTAAATAAGTTTATTTTTTTTTAAAGTTCTTTGGACAGTGTTTGGTATACAGAAAATTCTATGAATAGTTTCTGCTATTGCTGTTGATATTATCATTATTACTACTGAGATGGTCTTGCCCACTTTGTGGATGTGCCACCGGAATATTTTGAAGGATCTAAGGAAGTTCTAGTCAATATGGACACTTTGGAAGACTGTTATTATTCTTTTACAAATATTATATACCATTTTAAGTGAACCTAAAATGACATAGGAGCAAGATTTTCTCTATAGTGAACTGGTCTCAATTTTCTGCCTTTTAAATGTAACTTCTGAGGGTGAGTCAATTACAAAACATTACATGAGGTCAGGAGAAGGTGATATGGGGGAAGAACTGAAGTAATATTACTACTATCAAGAGATTTAAGATAAAATTTCTATACCTGAAATAGTCCAGATAAAGGAAGATGAAGTTAGGGTAACTGTTTACTTAAGTCATGCCATATAAATTAAAATTAAAATCAGATTTACCATTTGTCTCTATTACTCAATGTACTGAAACACAGCAGGAACCTGATTAGAATTTGTGAGCCCAGGTGACATAGTCCATGACCTTAGTTCAAGCTTTATTTTCAGGAACAGAATAAACTTTAAACTCATCATTACACTGTATAAAATTATTCTAGTTAAATAAAATTATTAGGTAGGTCTTATCTCACCACTGAGCATTGGAAAAGCATGTCGGAGAAACCATGAGAATAGTACTCACAGAGGACCAGCAGGAAGAAGGAATAGTTTATCTTCAAGCAGAAATGTGATTACTTGAAATTTGTAGAAGGCTCTGTTTCTGAATATGGAACTTTTATTGTCAGTATTTTTGCTACTTTAACTTTTAAAATGTTACTTTCCCAAATAATTCTTTCATAAAGCACTTTCTTTTCCTAAATTAGTTTATTCTTCATTTTTTAGCCATGATCAACAAGCTCTACCTAACAATTTGAACTAATGCTTTGAAAGAAAGTCTGAGAATTTTTTTTTAGTTGCTGCCTCAGAGAGTACTATCTTAGATTTTTTTTTTTAAAAAAAAAAGCTCATCAGTAAGATGCCCAGAAATTATCATAAGTCATGCACAACTGGACATCATTCCATTTGAGCCAATCTGTTGACTGGGGAACACCCATAGAAGTAGACAGAGTTTTCTTTTTAAAGAAAAAATGTAAATTCCTAAAAATTACAGCAAATGGTTAATTGAAAGAAAGACAGATTGGTAAGCCATCTGTGGCCTGACTAGCATTGGGAAGAAACTAGATCAGCTGGCTCTCTGTCATTGCTCTAATTTATAAGTCCTAGAAAATAATCACATTGCCATTTCCAGTCCTGCTCTCATGGCTCTGCCACCTATAAGTGTGCAAATGTATGCAAGTCTCTTACCCTAATATTCTCTGTGCCTCAGTTTCCTTGTCTATAAAATGCCAATAATGGTCATTTCTACCTCACAGTGTTTTGTGAGGATTTACTGAGGTAATGTGTGGCATGATTCTGAAAATTATGAATAATGCACCTGAAAAAATGCCTAGCATGGTTTTTGTTATATAGATGTTAGGTGCTGATATTATTTTTTTTATTCTTATTACCAAATAGCTAATGTAAAAGTGGTCTATTATTCTTGCTATATTTGCCTCTTTGTTTTATTGGACATTGCATTTTTGTTAATAGATCATTTCTTTTCCCAATTAAAATCAAGGTAGGCATCTTGCTAAATCACACACTCTGACAGTCTTCATTTTTTATTTCACAAACCCTATATATATCATGCTTACACAAAACATCAATACCTTATGTACCAGTCTGTCTAATACTTATGCCCATCCACCACCAAGATATGAATTTAAACAATAAATAATTAAAATTGAAACAGTCTATACTTATCGTCTGTATATGTAGGGAAAAAGTGATCTTTATTTAGAGAGTCCAAATCAGTCTCATTATTTATGCAAACCACTCTTCACCAATGAATATCACCATCCATACAGATTCCTGCTCAGAGAAAGTACAAAATCTTCTTCATCATTTGGGATTCTTTTACTTTCAGTTTGTTTATGCAGTTCATTACATTGTTTGCCATATTTGGTGGTCTCTTATTTGAACACCCAGACATTGAAAATAACACAATTGCTTTTCTCACATATCTGAAGACTCAAAACTAAATACAATCTAGGCATGTCTTTGATAGTTGATAATTTAATATGATCTAGTGGAAAGAGGAACCTAAGCTAACAAATAGCTGCCACCATTGTGCATAGCAAACAAGAACTATTTTCTACTCTTTTGCTATCCAATTCCATAAACAATGTTTGACTTGTAAAACATACTACAATGTGACCCTTTACATAGAGAAAGAGCGTAACTATAACCTCCCTTGAAAGACTACCACACTATCCACATCATCAAACCCAGCTGCTATTACATGTTCAAGAGTGATTTAAAAAGAAAAATCCATCGGACATTTATCGGAATCATTACATGCAAAAATTGTCTCCCATCCAGAAGGTTGTCTGTTTGCATTTGATATAGCGTCCTTAGCTATGCAGAAAGTCTGTAGCTTGACCATATCCCAGTAACATATTTTTGGTGTTGCTTTAATTGCCAGGGGAGTTTTCCTGATAAAATATTTCCCCAGGCCAATACCTTCAATCATTTTCCCTGCACTCTCTTCTAGTATTTTTATAGCTTCATATCTTAAATTTAAATCTTTTATCCATTGAAAATTAATTTTTGTTAGTGGTGAGAGTAAGTCAGTTTCTGTCTTTTATAGGTCACTAGCACAATTTGTTAAATAGGGATTATTTTCTCCAGTGCATGTTTTTGTTAGGCTTGTCAAAAATCAAATGACAATATGTGGCTGGGTTCATCTCTAGATTCTCTATTCTATTGCATATATCTACATCTCTATTTTTATGCCAATACCATTCTGTTTTGATAATTATAAATTTGTAGTATAACCTGAGGCCTGGTAGTGTGATGCCTCCAGATTTGTTTTTATTTCTAAGTAGTGTACTGACTAGTTAGCGTGTTTTCTGATTCCATATAACATGAAATACTATTTTTTCAAGTTCTTTAAAGTAAGGCATTGGTGCTTTGATAGGGATTGCATTAAATCTACAGATTGCTTTGGATAGTATGGACATTTCAACAATGTTGATTATTCCCAGTCACAAGCATGGTATGTTTTTCCATTTGTTAACATCTTTTGCTATTTCTTTTCTCAAGCTTTCATAATTCCCTTTATATAGATCTTTCATGTCCTCTGTTAGATAACTTCCCAGGTATTTCATCTTCTTTGGCACTATTCAAAAAGGAATAGAGTTGGCAGTGCCTGTGGCTCAAAGGGGTAGGGCGCCGGCCCCATATGCCAGAGGTGGTGGGTTCAAACCCAGTCCCGGGCAAAAAAAAGGAATAGAGTTCATGACTATCTTCAGAAAACTCAAATTAATCAATAATGAAAGATCAAAAAAACCAATTTCTTTGTGGACAAGAGACTTGAAGAGAAACTTCTCTGAAGATGATAGGCAAATGGCCAATGAACACATGAAAAAATACTCATCATCTTTAATCATCAGAGAAATGCAAATCAAAATCACTTTGAGATATCACCTAACTCCAATAAGATTAGCTCACATCACAAAATCCCCAAATTGCAAATATCAGCATGGATGTGGCTATCTAAGGGAACACTTCTACACTGCTGGTGGTATTACAAACTAATACAGCCTTTTTGGATAAAAGTGTGGAGAATTCTCAAGGATCTAAAAGTTGACCTTCCATTTGATCCCTCAATTCCATTACTAGGTATCTACCCAGAAGAACAAAAATCATTTTACAATAAAGACATTTGTACTAGCATGTTTACTGCAGCCTAATTCATAATCACCAAGTTGTGGAAGCAGTCTAAATGCCCATCAACCCATGAATAGACTAACAAACTGTGGTATATGTATACCAAGTTATACTATTCAGCCATAAAAGAAGATGGAGATTTTACCTGGATAGGGTGGAAAGACATCCTTCTTAGTAAAGTATCTCAAGAATGGAAAAAAAAGTATACATTATATTCAATATTATTATGAAACCAATATAAAAACACATTCTCCTATGAATGATAAATCGCATATAAAGACTAACAAATGGGAAGGAGGGGGGAGGAGGAAGTGGTAGGGAAAAGGTGCTTGATAGGAAGAGTGAGAGTATTTGACGGTATATCAACTAATGTGCACAATGCAAGGGTATGTTTCTAAACAACTAAGAGTAAACTGTAAATGTCTTACCACAAAAATAAGTAAGTGAGGTGATGGTTATATTAATGACGTTGATTTAAGCATTCCATATTGTACATCAAATCATCACATTATACCCTATAAATGTATATAGTTATGATTTAATAAAAAATTTAAAAAAATTAAAAATTCAAAAAGAGGCTCGGCGCCTATAGCTCAACCGGCTAAGGCGCCAGCCACGTACACCTAAGGTGGCGGGTTCGAATCCCCAGCCCGGACCCGCCAAACAACAATAATGGCTGCAACCAAAAAAATGGCCGGGTGTTGTGGCGGGCGCCTGTGGTCCCAGCTACTTGGGAGGCAGAGGCAGGAGACTCGCTTGAGCCCAGGAGTTGGAGGTTGCTATGAGCTGTAATGCCATGGCACTCTACCCAGGGGGACAGCTTGAGGCTCTGTCTAAAAAAAAAAAAAAAAAATTCAAAAAGAAAACTCCAGTGTAATATGAAACATGCTTTAATCACTACATGTAATTATAAAAAGTCAATAATTCTCACATTAATTGACTTAAACTTAGACAAAATGAATAATTAACAATTAATGACTGAATTCTAGCATCATGTTGTCAAATAGTACCACGGCCAAAAAATGGTGACCTTACCTACCTACTAATTCTATTCCCATTTCCCATGAGTGTTTTGGAAATATTGTCACTAGACATCACCTGTTTAAGGTGGGATTTCATTGGGTTTTAAGCTAACGCTTGTAACATACACTGATTTAATGGGGTAGACTGTATTAAATGTTAATAAAATATTATTATTTTACTTGTCTTAACATAATTAATCATTCTTTCACATTAGCTAATTCTGTCTATCTTTTTACCCATTCTTGTTATTATTCTCATGGTGACTTGTTCCTTTCTTAAAGATCAGAAAACGTTTCTGTTAGGAATTCACTTTTTTTATTTTTGGTGTCAAAGGACAAACTCTTCTGATCAAAAGGGTCAATGACTACATTTGCAGCCTTGTCCATTAACTGAAAAAAACCAAACTAGGAATAAGTTTTGAGTAGAAGTCTCAAAAGTTGGAAAATTGTACTAATTTTTAAAAAATGTAGACATTTTTCTAAAATAATCCTCATTTCTTAGTGAGATGAATTTCTTTTTGGGGGGCAGTTTTTTTTTCAGATTTTAGACGGGGCTGGGTTTGAACCTGCCATCTCTGGTATATGGGACTGGCACTCTATCCTTATGAGCCACAGGCGCCACCGTGAGATGTTTTTTTTTTAAAGTTTGCCATGATGTAGGTGTGATTTCCATTTAAAAATCTTTACTTATCTAACTATACTAGTTTACCTTCAGTTCTAGCTGGTTGATGATCTACCTATGCATATATAGCTGGAAAGATGACTAGGTTCCTCATTTTACTCATATTTACCTTATAATATGATCAATCATAGTTGGGGTCATTCTATGTCATTTTTCAATCATGAAGACTGATAAGATAAAATCTGATAGTTTCCTAGTTGTAACCCCCACAGATATAGGCCTGGAAGTAGTGCCAAATCTATAGTGAGTAAACACATGAAGATATACCACACTTTATTGTCACTAGTTGAATATTGATATATTTCTCTTTCTTTCTGGTGTGTTTTTCCTGAATAAATTCTTGGCATGGTAAAACAATGGGTTTATCTCAATTACTTTTAATCCAGAAAGTTGCCTTCATTCCTTTTTTTCTTCAAATAAATTCCATTGGAAGGGTGTGAGAAATGTATTATATAAAATTGAATTTTTAATTTTTCTTTTTAAAATGTTTTAAAACATCATAAAAGAAGGAGAATGGGGGAACAAGTAATGATCCTTTAGGATGTCTAAAGTCTAAAATACATTGAAAAAATAAAAGTTGTATTGAGGCAGTTATAGTAGACTGGATATTTTTTATAAAGTAGTACAGTTTCAAGATGAGAGAAGACTGGTAATCCATGTTTCAGTGTTGGAAAAAGGAAACAGGTGAACTGACAGCATAAATGTTAAGTAAATTGACAATCATATCAGCTTTTGAAAACTATTGGTGCCTGATAGATGGTTCTTCTACTATTACAATCAATTTTCACTTTTAAATTTCAACTGGAACCATTTTTATAAGGGGTCTTAAGTGAAGGAAGATAGGGTTATATAAGGTCACAGGTAAGACAAAATAATGTTAACTATAATCAAAATTTTGCTCACTGAATTATGATATCATCAAATTCAGGATCAAAAACAGGAGAATAACTTGTGTGGACTGTCAAATCTGCAACTCACTGCTGCTTTCAAATATCTAGAATTTTTGTGGAATCTTTGGATGCTTTGGATGGATTGGAGGGATCACTTCTGTAGTTTATCTTACAAGGGTACGAGTGAATCTTTCTAAGAGTAGAATATGAATGTTTTAACACAATAACTAAGAAAATGACATGAAGGCTATGTTAACCAGTTTGGTGGAAGTGTTTCGGATTGTGTGTGAAAACACCACACTGTACCCCAGAAGTGCATTAATGTACATAGTTACCATTCAATTAAAAAAAAAGAATTAAAAGGTTGCATATAAATCTGAGAATATAAAGTAAAACTTCTCCTTTTCAAATAAGGAAACAGAAACCTTGTGAAGGTATGTGATTTCCCCAGGTCAGTCAATTACCTACTGGCAAAGACAAAACAAGAACATTCCCTGACTCTATATTTAGCATTCTTTCTATATTAAACAGTGGACAAAAAAGTTAATGTTAGCTAGAATCCATCTATTTATTACAGATGATATCATTTGTTAAAATAATATTTTTGTGTTTCTTTAATTTACACTACAGTGGGGAAGGAAAGAAGTCAATGATATATACTGGAAAGAGCCCTGAACTAGAATCATGGACACCTAGGTTCTAGCACCATTTACACAATCTGGTAGTGTGATCTTAGATTAATTATTTAACCTCATTAGATCCAACTTTCCAAATAGCAAATGAAAGGATTTAAACTAGAGATTTTTTGTGATGAAGAGTTGTAAGTTTATGAATGTCAAGGACTGACATATTTATTACTTATGTTTTCTTCTTTTAATATGTCTAGTTTAGGGCCCTATTCTCACTGGGTGCTTAGTCACTGCTAATGGAGCAAAAAGGATTAATGGTCATCATAATAAGTCAAAGTGGACACTTCCAGAAAGTTACTGATTCCAAAGGTAGGTAATTTGAGCTCTAAAATAATACATAAAAACCTCATGTTTAACAAGCAGAAAAGAAAAGATTGAAGCTTTGGTGAGCAAGATATTCTTTCGATACATCTCTGCTTCTGATCCTTTGTAGCCTTCTCTGACTGTATTGGTCAAGAATCCTTGGTTTCTGGTGTCATGAATCCTACTTGAAAAATCTTGAGCATAAAGGAAACTTTATTGTTTCATTTAATTAGAAAGCCTAGGAGCAGAGTTTCACCTCTAATATTACTGCATCAGGGACTCAAACAACATTAGGATTTTTTGATCTCTATTTTCTGTTTCTTGTTACATGCTAGAAGGTCATTTCCACAGACCATCTCATTCAAATAATAGACGATATGGACACCAGGATTTTGGACCTCACATACTCAAAATTTGCAGTCTGAGAGCTAAAAAGTCTGTATAACTGACACCAGTTGGAAAAATCCTGAGGGAAAACATTCACTGGTACAGTTGAGATCATTTACAACATTTGTATAATCATCATGGCCAAGGAGAATTGGATGACACTATTGTCACAACCCAGGCCTTATAGAAAATTGTGTTGCTTATATAGACTCGGTTTTATTTTTAATAATATGAAGAGCTTCATTGATTCCACCAAGCAGCTTGGGAACCAGAGCAATGACAATAGCTTATATCTACCTTTGTACATCTCTGCTAGCCCATGCTCTACCTCCTTCTACCTAAGATAACCATTATCTGGATTTTAATTTTGATCCTTGCCTTTCAAAGTAAGATTTGTTGTATACTTATGTATTCCAAAGATATAAATTGATTAATTTTAGTTGATTTGAATTTTGGAAAAAGTGTGTTATCTTATGCAACCATATAGGTCTTGCTTTTTTGCACTGAGCATGTACCGATTTTCCTGATTATAGGCATTTGGTTTCTTCTCATCTTTTGTTGCCATTCTTGCTAAAACTGTTCTGTGCTGTAGTGTATGGAGTTCACAGACAGCATAGTAAGTTTGCTGTAGTTTTAGAGCTTTGGAATATGGTTATAAACCTTTCACTTCAGTACACTCCTCACAAGTCTTTCACTCAATGAGGAACTGGTATCTTTCCATGGGTGCTGGCTCTTCAGACTTTACATACCAACTAAATCTGGGAAGTATGGAGTAGCAGTAAATCTGTTGTGTGATTCTTCTACAAAGAACTATTTTACAGTGGAGCCATATACAAAAAAATCAGAGAACCTACCAAGAAATCACAATAGCAGCTCTGAGATTATACAAAGATTGATTCAGAACTGTCATTTGGATCAGACTAGAAGAAAAATTACCATGGACAGAAAGTTTACCTCCATTTCCTTGACTTTCAACTTACTTCAAAAGAATATAACCACAGTTGGTATTGTTCACAATGATAAAAGGATTTGCCTCTAGAACTCAGGTTAGCTTTAATGAAAAACTCTCCATCTGTAACAGAAGATTTTCCTTCTCTCCCTATGTGACATTAGTAAGTTGTGTTCCAATGACAGGAAAGAGAGTTACAGTGCTTTGCAAATAGCATGAAGATATGAAGATGATGGATAATAACCCTGATGTAATCCACTTTTGTAATACTACTAAAACTGTTGCTGACTCACTTGATAAGTGCATGAGAATACATTCCTGTTACTGAGGAACTCAATATTGGTCCCTGGTAATTTTCTTCAACACCACTGATATTGCACCATATAATTTGTATGTGATTTTTTGAGAAAGAAGTAGCCACTGGTTCACTGGTCACAGCTTCATCTGAAGAAACAATCAAGAAGTAAATACTTTGTGAGAGATTTGGCACAACAGTTCCATAAAGAAAACATGAGAAGGTGCACCCAAAATGTGCACAGTCTCCACTAAAAATGTGTAATGCCATTGAATCTTTGTGGACACGAGTGCAATCAAAGACAAGTTGTGGTGCAAAGAATAGTTCATACTGAACCAAAAGAAAGAGCTACAAGACAAGCACTGAAAAAATTACCAAGAAAAAGTTATTGCAGCTATGCAGTGAATGCAGCAAATACAACTGTCCCAGCCACATATCAAATGAAGAACATATAAAAAAAAGAACATGCAGAGAATGTGCAGCCACACATCAAATGAAGAAAATAAAATAAAATAATGTTAGTAAAGAGCACAAACAGAAAAATGAGAAAAAAAGAGAAAAAAATATATAAATTACTTCACACATGATTAAAATAGACATGGTAATAAACATATACAAAGAGACTTAATTTTGCATAATAATGCCAATTTGATACCCAGTGAACACCAATGGGGGTCAGTCACTGACCCCAGGATAAATAGTACAATGATTTCATGAAAAACCTATATATTTTATGTATGATTGTACAAGTAGCTAACAATATTTTGTTATTAGATATTTACCCACACACCTGTGACACTTTCACATGTCAGCATTCTTGGATCAGCCATTGTCAACACTTTTCTTTTGGAAGCAACAAGTTACAGTCTCTTCTGCAGGAAAATTCAGCATTCTATTTTTTTCTAATTTTTTTCATAGTGAAGTTAGTAAGCACTGTATTTGTGTTTGGTAAAGATCAAAGTATGTATGAATGAAAATATAGAATATCTGATAATTCTATAAATCTGTTTATGTTGAGAAATGACTTACTTTTTTGCTTGAAATACAGGCACAAATATGGTGAAGAGACAATATAATTTGTTGGTAGCTGAGATAGAGGAAGAACTGATAGTGTCAAATTGTGAAGGAAATAATGAGGACATTTCACTGCTTCAGATAGTGAACTAGAAGAACTTGTAGAGGTCAAATGTGAAATTATTCATTCTGAAGAAGAGAGTGAAGAAGAGAAAGAAGAAGATGATGTAATAGAGAAGAACAAATGCAAAATATGGACCCCAAGAGAAGAGCAAGCCCATTTGTAAAAATAGAGCAGCTTACCACTCAGATGATGGTACCCTTAGGAATGGTATGGAACTCAAAGCTGATAAAGGATCGGGGAGACAACTAGCAGCTAATATTATGAGGACTAAACCAGGAATACGATCAGGAATAGAACCAAAAATTCCATTGGCTGCTTTCCAACTACTTACTGATAATGAAATTATAGAGGTAAATATTAAGTTTACAAACCAGAAATTACATTTAGTCAAAGAGTTATGTAAGGACATATTCATCTAAAATTCTGGCAATTTTGTAAAAGAAGAAATATTAGGACTCATCAGAATTATTCTAAACTGTGGTATGTGCTGGCAAAATAAGGACAATATATGAGATCTTTTAAGTGAAGAGAATATTACAGTTTATTGTGCTGTGATGCCTATCAAAATGTGTGAAGTAATTTATATCTTTTTTTCTCTTTTTTTGTCATTTTTCTGTTTGTGCTCTTTGATTTTTCTTTTTTTTTTTTTTTTTAAGAGAAAGAGTCTCACTTTGTCACCCTTCGTAGAGTGCTATGGCATCACAGCTCACAGCAACTTCCAGCTCTTGGACTTAGGTGATTCTCTTGCCTCAGTTTCCTGGGTCACTGGGACTACAGGTGCCCACCACAACGCCCAGCTATTTTTTTGTTGCAGTTTGGCCAGGGCTGAGTTTGAACCTACCACCCTCAGTATATGGGGCCAGCACCCTACTCACTGAGCCACAGGCGCCTCATACTCTTTACTCTTTTGAATTGATTGCTCTTTAAGAGTTTCATTTATATTGCTGGCATCAGCTTTTTCACAGCTGGGTGTTACAAATGATTTCCCTCAATTATTAGGTTGTCTTTTCATTGTATTTAAGGTGTGTGCCAATAAACATAAGGTTTTTGATCTTAATATAGTCAAAATAACTAATAATTTACTTTATAATCAGCATTTTATATACTTTAATTAAAAATTCCTTTGCCTACCTAAAGTGATAGTTAAAATTTATACCAATAGTGTTACCACTTGCTTTTGACATCAAATTACTTAATTCATCTGGAGTTGATTTTTTGTATATAGTTTGAGGTAAAGATCAATTTTTATTTTTTCCATATGGATAACTATTTTAACCAGTACTATTTATTGACTACTTCAACTTTTCATCACAGATCTTTCCTGATATTACTGTTAATTATCAGTTTCTAACATGCATGGTATACCCATAATTTGACCATATGTTAATAAATAATTTGAAAAGCTTTCCGCTAAATATGTAAAAGTTGTATTCACTTTCTATACTTGAGGCACTTACAAAAAAGGGAACTTTCAACAGTTAGTTCACATGAAAAAAGGAAAGGTTTTGTACATAGTTTCCATTCCACCTTTATTAGACAGGCTTGAGCTTCACGAGTCAAGGGAAACAAGTGACTGAGACAGTGAGTTTTCGTTGTGTTGGTGCTGCTAAGCCTAGTCATTTTATGATATATTTGGAAAAAGACAAAGAAGATAAGATATTTAATTTTTCCGAATGTTGTCATATGGCTAGGTCACAAAACTTGCTAAAAAAAATTAGATGAGCATGGACTTGTTGGAATTAAAAGAGCTCTGAGGGGCTGAATTTTGGGCCTCCTTGCTACATAACATTGTATTTTCTTACTGATATCAGAAGATATCTGACCACACTAAAGTTGAAACTTCAGGGGAAAAACAAATGCGTTGCTGATACATTCAAGGAAATATAGGTATTAAAATTAAACTGACTATGAATTTTGCATATATTATCTAAGACTGTGTGTGTTTCTTATTGCAGAATGGTAATAAACTTTTTTTTTAATGTAGAGCTATTTGTCGAAAGGAAGTTACAATTTCTAAAGAGAGTTGGGAGCTTTAATGAGTATAATTTATGTTTCAAATTTCTGCAGGAAAAAAAAATAAAGTTATGAGACAAAAGCAGAAAGGTTATTGCATGTATTTTCAATAAATGACATATAACATGTTGATAGTTTGATATACTAAGACCACCTATAAAATAAACAAGAAAAAGATAAAATATTAGTAGAAAGGAATGAACAAAGGACATGAAAGTGCAATTCACAATAGAAGCAATAAAAATGGCAACATAAACGTGCAAATATATTGAATTCCACTAGGAAAACAAGAAAGTAACTTTTTATTTTTTTAACTTCAATCTTTTAAAACATGAAATACTATTTTCCAAAATCATAATATTAAAGGTTGGCAAAATCCAGTATAGCTGAGGATATGGAGAAATAGGAACTTCTACGAATCATTGGTAGGAGTGGAAATTCATATAAACTTTAAATAGGGTAGTTCTGGCAATAGTTACAATGCACATGCACTCCATTCCAATAAACCTATTGGGCTACAATTCTCCACTCCATGGGACTCTCCCATTACTACACATTTTGAGTGAGACACTAATGGTCTTTTGTTCTTAACATCCTTTCTAAGAATATTTATGCAGCGAAAGACAGAGATAACTTCTCTCTCTAGTATAAAGGGGCAGATTTTATTGCAATTTTTGAAAATTGATATAATATTTCATCCCAGAGCAAAGAGCAAATATAATTATTACTTATTACAAAAGACTCAATTTCTCTATGCTAAGGGTTTCTGTCCTGCAGGGCCACCCACTGCAGTGACAGTGCAAGTGGAAGTGAGTAAAGGTATCACCTGGTCCTCTTTGAGTCACTCTATGGGAACTGGGACTTGAGGAATTACTGCAAGTGCACATACTTATGCTTATATACAAACTATTAATACTTAGGCTACTGCTGATGTTGTGGATAGCAAACTGTCCTCTATCTCTGATCAAAGGAGTTTCATATCTTCTATCAACATCCTTGAAACTGTGGCAAGCTAACCTGTTCACTTTGCAAATAAGGCAAAATCTCAGATACTTCACCCTTATTGATAGATACCATTTTTAGGATTTCAACTTAATATATTGTTAACAAAAGAATGCCAAAAAGCCAGAGTATAAATGTCTTCATGGCAGTAATATTTATATTGCTGAAAAACAAAAACAATCTAAATGTCTATTTTAAAAAAGCACTCATTAAGTCATTACATGGCAACATGGAATACTATGAAGCCATAAACAGTAAACGTATAGCCCTATACTTATTGAACATGAAAAATATACTTGACAACATAAAGTATAAAAGAAAGTTATGAAATAATATAGTATAGTTATACTTTTACTAGTAAATTAATCTCTCTCTTGCTCTCTTCACTCTCTTCCACAAATTGACATATAGAAATGTGTGTGTGTGCAGCATGTGTGTGTGTGTGTGTGTATGTGGGTCTTAACAATAGTTAACTCAGAATAGTAGGATATAGGATGATTTTAATTTTTTTTGCTTATCTATATTTTCTTGTTTTTCTAAAATGATCATGTGTTATTTGTGTATTTAAAAAATAAATGATTCATGCTAAAAAAATTCTGCAGCTGCCTTTGGAATTCATATCTCAGGAAGTATCTGAATTATCACACATCTGACCCATTAGCGAAGCTCATTTCAAAGAGGAACTGATTGAGCTGAAAGCAAACTATAACCACCACATAGACATAATATCTTTCAGATTTTGGAGAGGAAAATATAATTGCACAAATAATTAAAAAAATTCTGGCTATGCGGCCAAACTCTGGGCTATGTCTGTGTCCATCTGGTTCTATGGAAGTATATTTTCCCTTATGTAACTTCTGAAATCTCTATTAAGACCATTAAAGATAGAAAGCTGGAGTTAGTGCTTTGAATAAATTAAGTCCTTTTGTTCATGGTAGTATTCTCACTGATTTGTAAGTGTGTACTTTGAATGAATATATTTTTTAAAAAAAATAATTTTGACATGTTTATATATTACTGCTAAAATTCACATTTTAAAATATGTACTCTGATGAAATATTTAATACTCAATTTATCCATCACCCCTTCCAAGCAACTCCCGCCAAATTTGGGGTTGTGATCTACCCTCCTCTCTGATCCAATGATACTCTCATTTAGTTGTGTTAACTTGTTCAACAAACACTTACTGAGATCATGTTGTGTATGAGACAACATGCTAGATTTTAAAGATAAAAGAGTAAGCAACATTAGACATGACTCCTGCCCTTATGGGGCTTATTATGGCTCATCTTATCAGTTAAAAATTAAAATAAAATCCACTATTTTGTCATTCTCCTCTAAGTCATAAGCTTCTTAATACTAAAGACTCTGTATATTGATATTAGTACCCTTAGCACCTAGCACTGCCCTGAAATACAATAAGCACACATTAGTTTAACTGAATTCTCTGATTATTTCAAGGTCAAAAATGTCATTTTTCTAGACTGTCAGTGCCATGACCTTCTCCTTTTGTGATCTGTCCCAACTTTATGCTACTGATCTTTATATTACAAGGATAAGGGAACATATCCTATTAGGGTAGATGAGGTATAGATGTTGCAAAAGGAGAAGGCATATCTCAGATACATAAAATTGACCCCAAACTATTTGTAGCATCTTTTCTATTTGCTCTGCTTGTATTCTCATCACATAAACTCTCTCTTCACTATCTTGTATTCTGGAAATATGTCTTCTCTCAAATAGCTGAGTTGAAGAAAACTATAACTATGTGTTTGTTTGTGCATGTGTGTACATATTCCTAAATTCTGATGTATATGTGCTTCACATATAAGTCAGCACTAAGTAATACGCGTAACACATCAGAAATACCATCAGTGATGCATACATCAAATCCATTGGATAAAATTGGGTCAATGTTAGGATCAATTTGGTGTTTACATCAGATTTCTGTTGTCTTCAAAACTCAGTTTTAAACCATCCATTCGACATTTTAGGCAACAAATGATTGGCTTCCATATTATCATATGAGGGATCTTGAGATGGTACTTTACCAACTGACTTTTGAAATCTAAAATAATGGCTAAGGTAGCCAATGAAATTCAATACTTTATTTTACACGGTAATATTCAATGCAGTAAGAATCAAGAAAGATATGAAAAGTTTTTGCCATACCTTAGAGTGGCTAATATACAAGGACCTACCAGGACCTACTCACTAACAAATTACTTAGATACAGCTATGATTTCAGGACAAAATAGCCTGAGTAGATCAGATTATTCAGCCTCTCAATACTTCATTCTTTTTTTTTTAATCTTTAATTTTTTGTTGTTGTTGTTTACACACTGCAGTGAGGTGATGGCTGGTTTTTATTAAATAGCTTGAGTAAATTATTAATTCATACAAGAAACAAAAATATAAACATGGCTGTAAAATAAACATTGATATTCCAATAGTCTGGGGCAGGGGTCCTCAAACCTTTTGAACAAGGAGCCAGTTCACTGTCCCTGAGACCACTGGAGGGCTGAACTTTGGGCCCCTGACGAGTTGGCTGCTAAGCGGGACAGGCAGCAGTGGCAAAAACACCTGGCAGGCTGGATAAATGTCCTAGGTGGGCTGCATGTGGCCTGCGGGCAGTAGTTTGAGGACGCCTGGTCTGGGGGATCAATCCAAGGGCCACATTTGTCCACATTCTAGGGCAAACACACCTAACTGGCTTGAGGCCTCAGCTGTACTAAAATCTCAGCAACCGGGTATTCTGGAAGTCAAGAAATTAGGATGTTCCTCTGCTCCACCCACACAACCACTGCACCCTCCCCACACTCAAAGAACAGGGGTCTTTGATTCCATTTCTCAACACTGGATAACAATGATGATGAATTATAACAACAGTAATGCTTGTATAGCCTTTCTGTGCTGGACTCATGTTGCCCACTATAGCAGCCATGAGCCACATATGGCAATTGAACAAACTCCTGAAATGTGGCCAATCAAAACTGAGATGCACTATAAATGTAAAATATACATTAGATTTGAAAGATACACTATGAAAAAATACTTAAAATATCATTTTGAGTATGTTGGGTTGGATAGAATGTTTATTAAAATTAATTTCATCTGTTTTTACTTTTATAAATGTGGCTACTAGAAAATTTCAAATTATTTATATAGTTCTCATCTCCTGTGGTCAACAGGGACTATGTGTAAAGCATGGCACATATATTATTTGTTTCTAGTCCCACGGTAACCTTTCAAGTAAGGACAGTTTTAAATTTTCATTTATTTTTATTTTTATTTATTTTGCAATAACATGAGAGTACAAAAGATTAAGTTACAACGTTTGCATTTGTTAGGTAAGGTCCCTTTTGTAGATGTGTCCCATATCTAAGAGTTTTGCCATATTGTACTAGCATTGTACCCATTAGGTGGGAGCACACCAGTCTACCTCCCTTCTCCTCTCTTCTTTTCCTCCTCCCCCTCCCTACACTTGAATTGAATTGAGTTTTCTCTTGTGTGGACATGTATTAGTTCTTCTAATGGCTCATATTAGTGATGATTACATTAGATACATGCTTTTCTATTCTCATGATACTTTACTAAGGAGAATATTCTCCAACTCCCTCCAGGTTAATACAAAAAGATGTAAAGTCTCCATCGTTTTTTATGGCCTGAATAGTATTCCACAGTATACAAATACCACAGTTTATTAATTCACTCTTGGGTTGATGGGCACTTGGATTGTTTCCATATAATTGTAAACTGAGCTGTGATAAACAATCTAGTGAAAACGTATTTATGATAAAATTATTTTTTTTCTTTTTTGCTTTTGGATAGATGACTAGTAATGGGATTGCAGGATCAAATACTAGGTCTATTTTGAATTCTTTCAAGGTTCTCATTACTTCCTTACAAAGACACTGTGATAGTTTGCAATGCCACCAGTAGTGTTAAAGTGTTCGTTTCTTTCCACATTTGCACCAGCATTTCAGGTTACATTTCTCTGATTATCAGGGATAATGAGCATTTTTTTCATATGTTTGTTGGCTGTTCCTCTGACTTCTTCAGAGAAGGGTTCATGTCTTCTGCCCAGTGATAGACGTTATTGCTCTTTTTTGTTGTTGTTGTTGATTAATTTCAGTTCTCTGTACATTCTAGTTATAACTCTCAGATTCATATAATGCAAATGCCTTTCCCATTCTGAACACTGTCTATTTGATTTCACTGTTGTGTACTTAGATGTGTAGAATCTTTTCAGCTTAATTAAGTCCCATTGGTTTATTTTTATTGTCATGATTGTCAATGACATCTTCTTCATAAAATCTTTCCCCAGGTCAACATCATCAAGAGTTTTTGCTACATTTTCTTCTAGTATTTTCATGATTTTGTGTCTTATATTTAAATATGTTATCCATCTTGTGTCAATTTTTGTAAGTGGTGAGAGGTGCAGTTCCAGTCTTTTTCATGTGGTTCTCCCAGCAATATTTTTTGAATAGGGATTCTTTTCCCCAGTGTATGCAGTGATTGGGTTCATCAAAGATAAGATGGTGGTAAGAGACCTGTTTCAACTCTAGGTTTTCTATTCTGTTCCATATGTCTATGTTCCTATTTTAATGCTAATGCCATGCTGCTTTGATCACTGTGGACTTGTAATATAACCTGAAATCTGGTAGAGTGATGTCTCTGGTTTTGTTTTTATTACTAAGAATTTCCTTGGCTATATGGGTTTTCTTCTGGTTCCATACAAAATGAAGAACTATTTTTTTTCTAGTTCTTCAAAGTATGTTGTTGGTATTTTAATGGGGATTACAGTGAATCTGTAGATTTATTTGGGTAAAATGGACGTTTTAAAAATGTTGATTTTTCCCAGCCAAGATCTCGGTATAGTCTTCCATTTGTTAATGTCTTCTTTTTTTCTTTAGGGTTTCATAATTTTTTTGTAGACGTCCTTCACCTCTTTTGTTGAATATATTCCCAGGTACTTTATTTTTTTTTTTTGAAGATAATGTGAAGGGTATTGTGTCCTTGATTTGCTTCTAAACTTGGCTGTCATTGGCATATACAAAGGCTACTGATCTTTGGACATTGATTTTATACCCTGAGATGTTACTGTGTTTCTTGATCATTTCCAGGAGGCTTATGATTGAGTCTCTTAGATTTTCTAAATATATTGTATCATCAGGAAAGAGCAAGGTTTTGACCTCCTCTGTCCCCATTTGTATGCCCTTAATATCTTTTTCTTGTCTGATTGCATTAGTTAGAACTTCCATACTATGTTGAATAGTAGTGGCAATAGTGGACCTCTTTATCTGGTTCCAGTTATAAGTAACAGCTTTCAGTTTTACACCCTTAACTATGTGCCATCTTTGCCAATTTTCTTAAGCATTCTTGTAAGAAAAGATGCTGAATTTTTTCAGTTTTTTTCATCAATAGAAAAATGATCAAATGGTCTTTGTTTTTGCTTCTATTTATGTGGTGAAGTACATTTGTGAATTTGCATATGTTAAACTAACCTTACATTCCTGGGATAAAGTCTATTTGATTGTGATGTATAATTTTGTTAATGTGTAGCTTTACTCTATTTGTTAGGGTTTTACTGAATATTTTTGCATAGATATTCATTAGGGTCTTTAGTTCTCCTTTTTTGTTGAGTCCTTTTCTAGTTTTGGTAATAGAATGTTGTTTGCATCATAGAACTTTTGGGGGAAGGTTCCTTTTCAATGTTTTCAAATAGGTTCTCCAGTATAGGTACAAGTTTTTCTTGAAGATTTGATAGATTGCTGGCGTCAAGCCATCTGGTACAGGGCTTTTTCTTGTTGTTCTTGGGAGATTTTTTATTGTTTCTTCAAATTTGGTGCTTTGTATTGGTATACACAAGAGATCTATTTCTTCCTGATTAAGTCTAGGGAGGTTATGTGATTCCAAGTATTGGTCCATTTTTTCATACTGTCACATTCCTGGAAACAGAGCTTTTTGTAATAGAGATAATCTCTTGTATCTCTGTGGTATCTATTGTTAGTTCCTCTTTTCCATTTCTGATTGAAGATATCACAAATATTACTTTTCCATTTCTAGTTAATGTTGCCAAAGGATTACTAATTTTGTTTATCTGTTTGAAGAACCAACTTTTTGTTAATTTCCAAATGATTCTTTGTTTTCAATTTCATTTATTTATCATTTAATTTTTTGATATTTCTTATATTCTGATAGATTTGAAATTAATCTTTCTTTTCCATTTTCTTGAGATGGTTATTGATGTGCACTTTTTCTGTTTTTTGGTTGTGGGCATCTAATGCAATAAATTTACTCTTAGGACTGCTTTTGCAGTATTCCACATATTTTTGTAGCCTGTGGCTTCATTGTCATTATATTTGAGGAATCTAACAATTTCCTTCTTTGTCTCCTCCTTGATCCAAAAGTCAGTCAGGATAGGATTATTTAACTTCTATAACTTGTGTGGGAGTGAAATTTTTTGTTGGATTTGAGTTCTACTTTTATTCCTCTGAAGTCTTAAAAGATAACAAGGCATAATTTTAATTCTTTTAATTTTGTTGAGTTTTGATTTGTGTTCTAGGGCATAATTAATTTTCAGTATGATCCATGGCCTGATAAGAAGAACATATATTCACTAGCTCTGGGATGTTATGTTCTCAATATGTCTATTAAGCACATTGTTCTAGGTCACTTTTAAGTTCCTTGTTTCTTTGTTTAGTTTCTATTTAGAGCAGGGATCCTCAAACATTTTAAACAGGGGGCCAGTTCACTGTCCCTCAGACCATTGGAGGGCTGGACTGTGGGCCGCATGACGAGTCAGCTGCTAAGCAGGACAGGCAGGGGATGGGCCAGATAAATGTCCTAGGCAGGCCGCATGTGGCCTGTGGGCTGTAGTTTGAGGATACCTGGTTTAGAAGATATGTCCCATTCTTTCAGAGGGATGTTAAAGTGCCTAGATATTATGATGTTATAGGATATCATAATGTTCAGTCCAATTAGGGTTCCTGTCATAAATCTGGGGGCATTTAAGTTTTGTGCATAAATATTTAGAATTGAAATGTCCTCTTGTTGTATTGTTCCCTTGACCAGTATATAATGATCATCTTTTTCTTTCTTTAGTTTTCTTGATTTAAATCCACTTATACCTGAAAATAAAATTGCAATTGCTTCTTTCTTCTGATTTTCATTCGCCTGAAATATTGTTTTCTAACCCTTCGCCCCAGGTATTGTTTTCTCCTTAAACTTTAGCTGCATTTCCTAGAGTTAGTAGATAGATGGGTTGTGGTTTTTTATCTAGTCAGCCAGCCCATCCCTCTTTAGTTGGGAATTCAAGCCATTCTTATCTATTGAGAGAATTGAAAAATATGGTGAAGTTTTTATTCATCTTATTTTGTGAAGGTCCATTGCTTAGTTTTATCCTTTGCACCATTGTGGAAGCTAATTTTTTTTTCATATCTGTGTGTCTATATTGCTGGTTGGCCATTGTGATGGTTAGGGTAGATAATAATAGGTCTAAGTATCTACTATAGAGCTGATCTTGTTGTGGCCAATTTCCTCAATGTTTGCATGTCAGTAAAGTACTTGGTTTCTCCTTTGAACTTAAAGCTTAGTGTAGCAGGATATAAAATCCTGGGATGAAAGTTGATTTGATTAAGAAGATTAAATGTAAATGAACACTCTCTTCTGGCTTCAAAAGTTTCTGCTGAAATGTCTGCTGTCACCTTGATAGATCTGCCACTGTAGGTCAATTTGTGCTTACTCCTGGCTGCTATCAAAATTTTCTCTTTCATTTTGACTGTGTCCAGTTTCATTACAATATTTCTAGGGGATGCTGTTTGTGTTGAGAAAACCCAGGATTCTATATCCATCTAAAAGGAATGTGTCAAAATCTTTGGCAATACTTGGGAAAGCTTCATTTATTATAACCTCCAGTAGAGCTTCCATTTCTTTTGATATTCTTCTGTCCATTCAGAGATACCTAAAATTTGTATGTTTGAATACTTTAGGAAGTTCCATAATTTTCTCAGAAATTATTATGCTTTTACTCTCTTCTTTTCTGCCTCTTTAAATGCCTGAGTAAGCTCAAGAGCATTATCCTCTAGCTCTGATATTCTTTCTTCCCTATGCTCTAATCTCTTATTGATAGTGTCTACTGCATCTTTAATTTCCCTGAGTGACCTTAAGCTCTGATATATCCTTCCTAATTTCTTCATGTCTTTCATTCATTTGGGGGGCCAATTTTGTATCTATTTTTGGTTTCTACTTTCTCTTTAATTCCCTTCACTGTATTTGAAATTTATGGTATAAATTCCCTTTCTGTCATTTTTATAATTTCTTTATAGCTGGGATCCTCTGTGGTAACTACCTCATGATCCCTTGGTGGGGGGAGGTGATTTGTTCCAGATTTTCATTTCATGAGAATTATTTTTGGTTCCTCCTCATGTATTCACTCCTCTTCTTGTTCACTTCCTTCCCCTTCTTTTTTATTTCACTTCCTTCTTCTAAAATTTTCTCGTCTCTGTGTTTGGGTGTTGAAGCAGCCTCCTCCTTGGCTTTTGGAGTCCCCTAGAGTCTCACTGTACCACTAGAATGATGTATCTGGGCACAAAAATCTGAGTGGAGTCCTCCATCCTTGATCCCACTGAGAGCAGCTGGTGCAGAGATTTCTCTAGTCCACCATCTTGCTCCTCCCCTCCCATACTCCATATCTTGATTCATGCTTTCTCAGTCTCTGGCACCCTAGCCCTCTTCTTAACCCTCATCCTTTCCATTTCCTGCTCCAAGCCCACCCCCACACACACACCATCACATTTCAGAATCTAAAAAAATCCATGTATGCAAAAAGAAGATGGTGTGGCTTCACTAGCTTCTTTATGATTTTCATAATGAACATAGGTAAATTGTTGATGATTTTAAAATGTGCTTCTTGCCCACTTTACCTTAATACTAGTTATGCTTTTGGCATGCCTCTTGTGCTGTGAATGAAAAACAAAATGCATACTCCAAATTGTACTTTTCTCCAAGATTACTTTTGCCAAGACAGGTAAATATCTTTAAATATTGTTGTTACACTAATTAGTTTTTACAGCAAATAGAGTTGACTTAGTCTCTATGACAATAAAGTAACTCTATTGTGCCCTATGCCCTACATGTATGCATTTTTTTCCTATAACAGTCAAAACTAAAATAAATACACTTAACTGAATTATAATTCAGTATCACAATTGTCAGAATTTTAATCAAATCACTTGACCACTTTCTTCTGTTTGCAAATATTGCAACAGCAATTTTGTAAAATACATTTCAGCTTACTTTCTAGTAACAAAAGAAAATAGGAAATAGGTACTTCTGAATGTTCTATGCCTACCTATTTGTATTTTTTATGCTATGCTAAAATAGCCTGTTTTCCTTGAGTGTGCTATTTAAATGCACACAAATCTGAAAGTTTAATATTGCCATCAATTCTGAGAGAAAGAAACACATGTTGCCTTCTATTTTCCTTTAAGAAACCAATTTTATTCATGGTCTTGTCGGTCCAGAATTTGCCACTAGGCTTTCAAATAAATGCTATCAAAGGCATTATTGAATATGATTATAGTCATTTGACCAAGGTTCATAGTAGGAGCCATTGTAGAGATCTTACAACATGAAAAATACAATTCTTCAATTATACTTTGCAGATAAATTGAAATTACCTTGAAGGCATGGTCTACTGGGCTTTTTTTTTCTGATAAGGCAATGCTAAAGGATCCAATCTATCCTTATAGCAAAGTGGATCTGATCAAAATATTTAATGCATTATAGAAAAGGAAAAATCTAAATGAAAAACAAAAGACCCCAAAACAAGTGAAATATGATCTCTCTAACAGTCTGCCATTTGAAGAATTTATTTTACTCCTTCTATGTTGATGGATTTAATTGAGTGCTAACTTGATGAATTTATCTTTTTTATATTTATACTTAGTCTTTACCAATAGATCATAAGAATCAGTTTTCAGGCTCATCCTTCAATACTTTCAGGGATTTCAAGTTTCTGAAGTATTATTCTCTTCATACTTACTGAATTTTAATGAATTTTGAGTATCTTGCTGATTGTACATAGACTCTGAATGGATTAATAATTTGCTATGTTATGAAATTTCCATGGGAAGGAGTTGATATCAGTATCTGAATAATCATTTTTAGAATAAAAAAAAGTTTATGCACATTCAATGAAAAGAATAGAAAGTGCAAAAAATCTAAAAGAAAAAAATTAAAGCTATTTAAAATTTCACAACAAAGACCTAAGCATTATTAACATGTTTTATTTCTAAAATACTAATGCCAGTTTTTGAAGATCTAAAAAAAATAGTTCTGCACTTTGTATGGAACTAGAAAAAACACCAAATAACCAATGAAACCTTACATAATAAGAACTAAGTGGGAGGCATCACCTTGCCAAGCTTCAAACTATACCCCAAGGCCATATTACCAAAAGAGAATGGTACTGGCACAAAAACAGAGACATAGACCTATGAATCAGAGCAGAGAACCCAGAAATGAAACCATATTCATATTCTCATTTACTTTTTGACAAAGCAAGTCAAAACATGCACTGTGGAAAAGATTCCCTATTCAATGAATGGAGCTGGGTAAAATGGATAGCAAAATGTCAAAGACTGAAGCAGGATCTACAATTCTCACCACTCTCAAAATAATAATTCATGATGTATAAAAGACTTAAACTTAAATCATGAAACTATAAGAATCCTAAAAAAAGACGTTACAAAAAAATTCTTATAGATATCAGCCTATGAAAAGAATTTATGAAGAAGAGAAGGTCCCCAAAGCAATCAAAGCAACAACAAAAATAAGCACATGAAACCTTATCAAATTTAAAGGTTATGCACAGCCAAGTACACAATCAAGAGAGTAAATAAACAATGAACAGAATGAAAGAAAATATGTGGATGTTGTATATCTGATAAAGGGCTGATAGCCAGAATCTGCAAAGAACTCAAGTAAATTAAGATGAAAAAATTCAAAGGAGCACACTATAAAGTGGACAAAAGACATGAACAGAAATTCTCAAGTGAATATGGTCTAATAGCCAACAACCTCATGAAAAAAAGTTCAAAATCCAAAAAACTCATGAAAAAAGTTCAAAATCTCTAATCATTAAGGAAATGCAAATCCAAACAGCAACGAGATATTACCTAACTTCAGTTTGAATGGCTCTTAACAAAAAGTCCCCAAACAACAAGTGCTAGAATGGATGCCAAAAAATAGGAACACTTATACACTATTAGGGTATACTAGTTTGCAAACTAGTAAAAACACCATGGAAAGTAGTATGGAGCTACCTCAAAGAACAAAAAAGTAGACCTACCATTTGATCCAGCAATCCCACTGATCCCACTGTCTTTTTTTTTATTACAAAGACATTTTCACTTGGATGTTTACAGCAACACAATTCACAATTGCAAAAATGTGGACACAACCCAAATTGCCCATTAATATATGCATGGATTAATAAAATGTGGTATGTGTATACCATAGAGTACTACTCAGCCATAAAAAATAGTTATCTCATATCTTTTGTAACACCTGGATGGAAGTAGAGAAAATTCTTTTAAGTGAAGTATAGAAAAAATGGGAAAACAAATACCACATGTACCTAATACCACATTGGAACTTGTCAAAGAACATTTATGTGCACATGAGAAAGTAAAACTCAATAGGAATCAAGTAAGTGGGGGAGGGGGAAGAAGGGGTTAAGCTAATTCACACCTAACTTATATAATGTACACATTCTGGGTGAAAGACACTCTTATAACTTTGACTTAAAATACACAAAACTAAATTATATAACCAAAATGGGTATGCTCCAGTAATGCCATTAAATAAAAAAAAATGTTCTTTAGTATTTTCTATATAGATATATGTGCATAATTTTTTTAAAGCACATTTAAATTCTATATTTTATATTCATATTTATTTACCTAAAATTAAATTATGTACATTTCCCATGACATTAAATATTGTTTTGAAACATGCTTTTTAATGGCATCAGTATTCCATCTTTCAGATGCATCATAATTTATTTAAATTTAATTTATTTAAATAATCCCCAATTATTAGACATTTAAACTGATTACATATGCTTGGAATAATGCTTAAAAATAATGTTCCTTTTAAATAAGTCTTTCTATGTATCTCTGATTGTGTCTTTAGAAAAAATTCTGATCTGTGGGATTACTAGGTCATAGAGTATAACATTGTTTAAGACTTTTCATACATAATGCTAAGTTTTACTCAAGATGATTTGTACGGATTTACACTCCATCACCGGTGTACATGAGTGCCAATTTCACAGTATTCTTGCCATAATTAACTATGTTTCCCAGTTATTTTTCCAGTCTAATAGGAGAAAATTGTATCTCAATATTTAATTTGAATTTTGATTATTTGGAGTTGAACATTTTTCATAGATTGATGTTATTTATAAATTCTCTGCTTATGGCCCTCCTTCAATTTTCTTCTAAGGTATTCCATGTATTCTAATTGATTAGTATGTGATCTTCATATATTGAGGATATTAACCCTGTGTTTATGATTTATTTTTCAGTTATTGTTCCTTGTTTGCCATTTTTTCTTTCAGAGTTAGTCAGTGAGATTTTTAAAATGATCTACAGTCAAATGTATTGTTTTAATTTTTCATATATTTTTTTCTTTAGATGTCATGCTTAGGAAGTCCTTTCGTAGTCCAAAATTACAGAAATATTCACAAACAATATTTCATGGTTTAGTGGATGTATAGGTATACTCACACACTCATATACATATATATTTATAAGTTAAGTTAAACCAATATGTTTGAGATAAAGGTTATTTTTGCTAATGTTACACACGACATTTTACTTTCTCATAATATAAATAAAAAATGTGGGAATTTTCAGTTTCTTAAAGATAAACAAATCATCCATAAAACCATCAGACCAGAGATGCTTTTCAGGTTATTGGTCTATTTTGCATTTTTTATTCTAGAATCAATTTTAACAGTTTATATTTTGTAGAAAATTGTCTATTTCATTTAGATGTTTAAACATATTAGCATAATGTTTGTTAACATATATATTCTTAAATGTATTATGTATTTTTCTGTAAGTACTCATTCATAATTTTACCTCTCTTCCATTCATATCCTATTAAGCTAGAGTTTGAAGGAGATGGTGTAAAAGGATTGACAGTGGTAGCAGCAAATAGTCCAGGCAATTTGAAATGAATTATCTAAGTACCATCACAATTTGGGTTTATACGAAGAAGGAACTCCTATAGAAAAAATGAATTGGAAATCATTTATTCTGTTAACTACTGCCCTTGGATTGGGAAGGGGAAAATCCTTAAATACTGTCTATATTAGACTAGACTTCAATAGGCTATTACCAATTAGGTACTTTGCTGAAAATTTAGATAAATTAACACCAGCTGGTTAAATGTATGTTAACTATACTCTCATGTCCTAAAAAGGAAGGTTCACCATAACAAGGTTCTGGTAAAGAAAGAATGTAATTGATGACATGATTTTTAGCCTTAATGATATTGAAAATAATGGACATCCTTCTGAAAATACTTGGGCTTAACCACTAACTTGCACTAGAAATCACATTTTAAAAATGATGACATGTACATAAAATAAGATTTAAAGAAGCACAAACTCTTACCTAATATTTTTTCTTAGTAATTTGGAATGAATATGTTAATTATTAATCTAACTTAGTTTGCTTAGTCTCTAACTTCAGGATTAATGAGAATATGTTTAATTTGGGATCAAAATTTTTCTCTACAACATAACAACTATTTATGCCTGTTTAAATTCAAAACTCTTGCAAGTATATAGCTTACAAATATAGCTTCATATGTTTTCCAAAAGTATAACTCTAACAACAAAAAAAGACTACTACCAAATATTATCAAAGAAAAGGCATGAAGTTATCATCCAAAATTGCAGCCATTAATTCCTACAATTTTCCTCTATCATTGTCAAAGGAAAAAAAAAAAGGAAAGGGTCTGTTCACTGGTGTGATGTTCATTCAACCAACATATTGTAGTTTTCCCCTTGTCAGGACTAATTCTTTGCCCTTTGAAAAAATATGCTATTTATATTTATGTATTTTGGATTGAACTGTCTCCTAACAGCATATCATACAATATTACAAACACACAGAATTTCAGATTATGTTCTGAAAAGTTTGACATAGACTGCTTTTAAAAATCACATTTAGGGGTGGCACCTGTGGCTCATTGGGTAGGGTGCCAACCCCATATCCCAAGGGTGGCGGGTTCAAACCCGGCCGCTGCAACAAAAAAAATAGCTGGGCATGTGGTGGGTGCCTATATTCCCAGCTGCTGGGGAGGCTGAGGCAGGAGAATCGCCTAAGCCCAGGAGTTGGAGGTTGCTGTGAGCTATGTGACGCCACAGCACTCTACCGAGGGTGACGGAGTGAGACTCTGTCTCTACAAAAAAAAAAAAAATCACATTTATACACAACTTATATTTGAAACCTTGTCAAACCTAGAATAGTTTCAACCCAGCCTCTAGAAAACACCATGAAAGGGTCTTCAGGACATCAATTTTACATCAATATATTAATGATGTACAAATGTTTTTGTTACATGAATAGCTTTTGCAATGTTTGAGTCAGGGCTGTAAGTGTGCCCTTCACCACAATAATGTTCATAGTACCTACTAGGTAGGCTTTTGCCACTCTCCTCCTCCACTCTGACCTGATTGATTTCCAATGACTTTTACTTTCCTGTCTGTACATATGGGCCCCTCTACTAGTTCTGATTTATTAGGGAATACATGTGCTGTTTGTTTATCCATTGCTGAGATACTTCACTTAGGATATGGTCTTCAGTTCCATCCCAAAGTTTGTGAAAGACATAAATTCATTCTTCTCTATGGTTAAGTAGTACTCCATAGTATATGTCAACCACACTGTGTTAATCCAATCATGAACTGATGGGCACTTGGGTTGATTTCATATCTCTGCAATTATAAATTGTTCCAAAATAAACGTTTGAGTGCAAGTATCTTTTTGATAAAATGACATCTTTACCTTTTATAGATACTCAGTAGTGGGACTGCTGCATCAAATGGTAGGTCTATTTTTAGTTATTTGAGGTGTCTCCATACTGTTTTTTATAAAGGATGTACTAATTTGCAGTAGCCCAACAGTGTATAACAGTTCCTTTCTCTCTGCATCCATGCCAGAATATACTATTTTTGGACTTTTTAATATAAGTTGTTCTAACAGGGATAAGGTGACATCTCATTGTCATTTTTATTTGCATTTCCCTGATTAGTTATGTTGAACATTTCTTCATAAGTTTGGTGTCCATTTTTCTATCTTCCTTTGGAAAGGGTTAGTTTATATCTTTTGCCCACATTTTAATGGGGTTGTTTGCTCTTTCCTTGCTGATTTGAATTCTTTGAAAATTCTGAATATTAGTCCTTAATTAAATGTACAGTTTATGAATATTTTTCTCCCATTCTATGCATTGCTTATTTGCTCTGCTGATTATTTCCTTAGCTCTGAAGAAGTTTTTTTTGTTTGTTGTTTGTTTGGTTGATTTTTTGGTTTGTTTGTTTGTTTTGAGACAGAGTCTTGCTCTTTTGCCTGGTCAAGGGTGGTATGGCCTCAGCCTAGCTCACAGGAATCTCAAACTTGTTAGCTCAAGTAATCCTCCTGCTTCAGCCTCCTGAGTATCTGAGACTATAGGTGCTTGCCCCCTCTCCTAGTTAAGAAGGTTTTATTTTAATCAAGTCCTATTTATTCATTTTTTTGTTGTTGTTGCTATGATTTCCATTGTAGTATTAGTCATCAATTCTTTGCCTAGGTCTATATCTAGTGGATTTTTCCTACATTTTCTTCTTGAATTAATATGGTTTCATGCTTTACATTTAAGTCCATTTTAATTAATTTGAGGAGAGTGGTGGGAAAGGGAAGTCTATTGCATTTTTATGCATGTGAGCATCCAATTTTCCTAGTACCATTTATTGACTATATCTCTCCACCCTACCCCACCCCAGTATGTGTTCTTGTCTTTGTCAAAGATGAGGTGGGTGTATGTACATTTTTTCATATCTGGATTCTCTGTTCCATTCCATTGGTTTTTGTCTCTAATTTTATATCAGTACTCTGCTGCCTTGTTTACTTTAGCCTTATAGTACTGTTTGAAGTCTAATCATGTGATCCCTCCAGATCTGTTCTTTTTGCTGACAATTCCTTTGGCTACTAAGTCTCTTTTCTGGTTCTAAATGTAGCTTAGACTTATTTTTTCTAGGTCTGTGAAACATGATATTGGTATTTTGATGGGGTTTACGTTGAACCTGTAAATTATTTTAACAATGTTGTTTCTACCAATCCATGAACATGATATATTTTTTCATTTGTTTGTGTCATTGTGATTTCTTTGTTCAGTGTTTTGTTCTCTTTTGTAGAGATATTTTACCTCCTTGATTAAGTATATTCTTAGGTATTTTCTTTTCTTTCTGGCTATCATGGATAGTATTAAGACTTTGATTTGCTTCTCAGTTTGACTGTTAGTGGTATAGAAATGTTACTGATTTATGTACATTGATTTTGTAACCTGAGACTTTGCTGAATTTATTTATTATTCCAGGAGTCCCTTGGTGGAGTCTTTGGGGTTTTCTAGATACAAGATCATATTGTCAGGGTAAAGTGATATCTTGATCTCCTCTTTCCCAGTTTGGATACTCCTGATTGCCTTCTCTTACCTGAGTGCTCTGTCTAGGACCTCTAATAGTATGTTGAATATAAGAAGTTACAAGTGAGCACCCTTGTCTTGTTCCAGTTCTTAGTGGGAATTTTTTTTCTCGAGGATTAGTGGGAAAGATTTTAACTTTTCCCTATTTAGCATGATGTGCGCTATGGGTTTGTTGCATATGGTTTTTATAATTTTGAGATATATTTTTTCTATGCCTGGTTTGTTAAGGTTTTTTTTTTTATCATGATAGTGTGTTTTTTATGTCAAATGCTTTTTCTGCATTTATTGAGATGATCATAAGGTCTTTGGTTTTGCTTCTGTATAGGTAGTGAATCACATTTATTGTTTTACATGTCTCGAATCATCCTTGAATGTCTGATGGGTCATGGTGGATTATTTTCTTGATGTGTTGTGGGATTCTGGTTTGCTAGTATTTTATTGAGGATTCTTGCATATTCATAAGGGATTTTGGTCAGTAGTTTTCTGTTTGTGTGTATTCTTTACCAACTTTGTTATCAAGGTTATGCTGGCTCTGTAGAATGAAATGAGGAGGTTTCTTCCTTCTTGATGTTATGGAATAATTTTTGGACTATAGCTATCAGCTCCTCTTTGTACATGTGGTTGAATTTGGCTGTGAATACATTGTCCCAGGTCTTTTATTGGTTGGAAAATTTTTATTACTGCTTTGAATTTACTGCTTAATATTTATCTGTTCAGTTCTATTATTTTCTGATTAATGAGTGTTGGGTGGTTTACTGGTTCCAGGAATTTGTCCATTTCTTCAATGTTTTCCAATTTATGTGCACAAAGATTTTCTAGTATTCATGGACAGTATTTTGTATTTCTGTGGTATCAGTTGTAATATCTCCTTTTTAAATTTCATTGAGCTTACTTGGGTCTTTTCTATTCTTTAATCTTGCAAGAGGTACATCTATATTCTTTATTGTTTCAAAGAATCAATTTTTCATTTCATTTATATTTTGCATTGTTTTTGGTTTTTCTTTTTGTTTAGTTCTGCTCTGACTTTAGTTATTTATTTTCTTCTGTTGGCTTAGGTTGATTTCCTCTTCCTTTTCTAGTTTCTTGAGATCTGTCTGTTTGATGTAGGCATTTATATTTTCCTGTCTGTCCTTTTAAATCAAATAAAGCACACATAATTATCTGTTCACTGTTACTAAATATGGTGGGAAATATTTTAAGAGTAGAGATAAGTGATATTTCTACAATTTATCTGGTTTTTTAAAATTTTATCACAGGAGATGAGAACAGATTGACTATGAAAGCAAATATTATTTCATTGGATTATACTAGACTGCTTAATAGTTACATGAATAAGTGAATGTGCTGCATTTAAAGCATCAATTCTTGTATGCTATTGGACCACCAGTATTTTCTTTTTGAATAGTGTGTCCTTATAGTGTAAAATAGAAACTAATCTTGGTGTAAAAGCACTAAGTACACAAAAGTCCTGTTACACCACATATAGGCAATCACATCTATAGGTATATCACATAAACTCAAAATAGAGCTTATCATTAATGAATATAAAACTAACAAAATACACTGACATGCCACAGAATAGATATGCTCAGCTACTGTACATATGTAACCATCACTTATTATTTAATCCCACTATTTATTTTACAATCCAAAGGAGATATTTTTTCTAGTTTATGTGAGTCATGGTAACTATGGGTCTATTATAACTTTGGAGTCATCCCAGAGGATTCTGCATCCTCCAAATAATGTTTGTGTGAACGGATACTAAAGTGCCACAGCCTATCCCCAGGAATCTGAAGCTACAACATAAGAATTTATGGATCTTTTCTACTCCAGGCCTATGATGGTAAATAGAAGCAAATTTATTGAACAAATATTTGCCGAGAACATACAATGTGCCAAGCACTCTTCTAGAACTGCAGACAGAAGATACAAATGAAACAGGCAAGATCCCTAGTCTCATATAATTTATATTCTGATATTTCACTATATTCTAAAACTTAAAAAGAAAAATAAGTAGAAAATAAAACAGCCAATGTTATTATTTGGTTGTTTATTTGTTTTCTTAGAGACAGTCTTTTTGGAATCCAATTTAAAGATGAGGACAGATATGATATAATCAACAAAAAAAAAGTGTCAAAGTTCTGAGACAATTTGAATAAAGATCTCTTTTGGAAAAGTCAGTAAAGAAGCAGGTGGACAGAAATTTTGTTTCATAGGAGAAAAATAGGATAATGTGGAATACAATAAAAGAAATAAGATTTGTGTAACTTTCTAAAACTAGTTTTTGTCTTGGAATTAAACCTAACTATATACCTATAACTGACCAATTAAAATACAACTGTATCATTAAATAATTTTATTTAAATAATTTTTGAGCACCTATTATGTACCATGTACTATGCGAGGTATACAACAGTAAACAAAACACACTTATCCCCTTATCTTTCTGTGTAATCAAAATGAAGTGTGTTTCCTACAATGATGGAGGCAAAGTGTGCAGGGGCCTGTGAGAGAATACATTAAATTTTGAACAAGTCTGAAGCATAAAGAAAAGCTTTTTGAGAAAGCAACATTTTATCTAAAAATTGTAGGATAAGTTGGGCAAGAATGTTTCAAGCTGAAGGACTAGCACATGTGAAAACATAAACTAAGAAAAGGGCATGGCATGTTCCAGAAACAGAAAGATCTGAGTGGCTAGAGGGTAGAAAGCCAGATTGTGCAGAGACTCTAAAATAAGGTAACAATTTTGAATGTTATCCACTGAAGGGAATTAGTCACTTGAATATTATTGCACTTAATTTTTTAAAATATCATTCTCTCTAGTGTGAAGAATAGAGTAAAAAGAAAACGATGTGATACAGTCTCTGAGAAGACCCATTTTTAATTTCCATAATCAAGGCCATTATAACTGAATTTTCCAATATTGAGGGAAAAGAACAAGGGGATTTTAATGGAATTCAGAATTATGAGGGTTACAGAAAGGATTGCCAAAAACACCTTCCCTCCATTCTTGTAATTCTTGAAAAATAAGATTGGAGTACACTCTTGCCTATATCAGATTTGAGGATCCTTGCTCCTGGAGCACAACCCCTGAACTAATAGAGCATAAATGTCTTACTCCTTTAATTGGGTAAATGAGGGGAAGGCTATATTGTTTAATAGGATGTAAGCATTCCAATTTGTACAAATAATCAACACATTGAATCTCATAATGGCATGAGTGTACCTATGATAAATGTATGAATGACTTAATAAATAAAAAAAAAGAGTTCCTATGATAGGTCTGACAAAGGCAAAAGTCCTTTAAAACACTATTAACATGTTGTTTCACTCATAATCATTATATTATTATATTATACTATTATACTTTGAGAATGATTATTTATTAAATGAATGGTTACTGTTCTTCTTATCACAAAAAAAAGAAAGAAATTGAAGGGGTGAGGTGTAAATCATGGTCAAAATTTATTAATTCATTCCATAAATTTACGAGTGTTTACTAAATCACAGGCACTTTTCCAGGTATTAAAGATACAGCTGTGAGCAAGACAGCAAGTTATCACTTTCACTAGGCTTATATTCTAGTGAGGAGAGACAGATCACAAAATCAGTGTAATTCTAGATATAGATAAATGTTATGAAGAAATACCTAACATGAAGAACTAAGCAATAGAGAGGGACTGCCCAGGGTGAGTGCATTTAGGTATACATATGCTTAGATTGAGTTTTCAGAGAAAGTACCTCTAAGGCAATAATATCTGAGTTGTGGATCGGGATAAAAGGAACATTATCCTATATTAGAGGGCATAGTATTCTAGGCAGGGAAAATGGAAATAAGAAGCTCCCCCAGAAAACAATGAGCTTGTTATGTCCAAGGGATAGAAAAGTCAACATGACTGGGGTTAAACTAGCAAAGGAAACATGGTAGATGAGGTTAGAGAGGCATGTAGTGAGGGTCAGATCATCTAAAGCTTTTTTAGATCATTGTAAATACAGGGGACTTATTTTGAGTATTATATGGAAGCTATAATATTAATAATAATATAAACTCAATATTAATCATGCACCATTCTAAATTTATAGTTTGCATCTACCTAACAGTGTGTCATCCACACTTACATGGAAGGTTTTTAAAAGAAGGCGTATAGCTGCATACCTGCATCTAGTCAAACCAAAGTCTCTATGAACAGCAAAGAGGCCAATTATAGCCACTTCAGAGGCCATTTTAGCAATAGTAACAAGTGTGTATTAGGGTTTAGACTGAAATTACACTGCCTTCACATGAACTCAAAGGGTCATCAGATAGCAGTGACATATACACTCAGCTATAAATGTGGACTCATGGCTTGGAAATACTTCATAGGCTTCCCTTGGGGGAATCATTGAGAATAATAATCAGTAGAGTCAGCAGAGGAATTTGATTTTCTATCAAGAGCGAAATTTCAAAATCATCATTATCAGCTTTTAAATAATTCTCAGGTATTTGTGCACATAGTTCTAACTATCCAATATTCTTCTTTTAGAAAGAGAAAATACCCTGTGTGTTTCCATAGCAAAGACAAATATTACCAAAAAGGAATCGTTACTTAAGAGCTTATTTTGCTTCTGAAGCAAAAAGAACACTTCCCTTTTGGATAAAATGATTTTGTGACAGTGAGAATATGCATTAGATCATTTTCTTTCTTGAGAGTAATAATAGATTGAGTAAGCCAGAACAGAAACAAGTAAAAAGAAAAATTTCCTGCAATTCAAATTGTCATGGCACTATCCTACATACTTCAAAAAGTTTGTTTCTGGTTAGTCAATCATTTAAATTCTCCTTTCCTTACTTGCCTTGATTCTTTTCCATAATGATTATTTTTCATGTGACTGTCAAACTTTTGCATTGTGACAGTCTAAATTAGTGTTTTGATAGTTCTCCCTTTCAAAGAGACAACTAAGAAGACAACTGCCAAATAAATAACAGGAACTATACAAACTGGGAATACTGTGTCCCAGTAAAACCAAAATATATTCCGTCATATTACTTAGTTACTGGATAACAAGCACTTCCAAAATAACTCATCTGGTAGGCTTTGAGACAGCTTAAACTAGGAAGTTTTACTTTTTCTAATATTTGCAAATATTGGGTCCTCAACAAATGTTTGAGAATGAAAATAGCTGATTAAGTAACTGATAACAGGTCAAGGAAAGCAAAGATCAGCAATGCCAACTAACTTGTTTAACTTTTACAATTAGTGAACATTAGAGCTATAATTTCAACTCAAGTCTAATTCCAAAATACATGTTATCTTCATTCTATCACTGATTAATAAATAAGTGAATAAAAGAACAAAAAGGAAGAATTCCATAAATTAAGTATCTAAAACTACAAATAACACAATTTTTTATACAGGTAAAGTTCAAGGGCTCTATTTGACAAAATTAGTCATTCAATACATAAGTAGCTAAGCCCAGAAATTATAAAGATTATTTTAAAGTATAAAAAGCTCTTGTTCAATGGGCTGCGCCTGTGGCTCAAAGGAGTAGCGTGCCAGCCTCATATACTGGAGGTGGTGGGTTCAAACCCGGCCCTGAT
>NW_003852520.1:4873820-4910328 GCF_000181295.1 Otolemur garnettii
AAAAAAAAAAAAGCTCTTGTTCAAAACTAATATTCTAATATTCTTTCAAAAATTAACTTATGTGACTTTCAGTTTTATATCCCAATAGTATCTTTAATTGTACATTGCAGATGATACAGATTTTTCTACAAATATAGTGTCCTAAAACTTTTCTACACTTTTCATTTATTGCACTATTAATACTTTTAATTCAAGTACATCTTCTTATATAATATATTTAGTTAGATTTGAAGTTAAAGTTTTATAAATTTAACTGGCTGTTTCTGTCTTAAATGTATGCTTCTATATTCCATCAGTAATTCGAGGGAATCAGGGTTGATCAAAGAATATGATATGAACATAATAGGTAGTAACATAAAACAAGCTTACTGTGTGGCATTTGGGCAGGGATGAAAGAGAGGTGAAGTTTCTTATAGCAGTAGTCTCTCTAAAAGTTATGGAGCAGGATTCTTTCCTCAGAAAGGGAGGAAGAACATCATGAGCAGTCTTTGGGTTAGAGAGCTCCAAAGGAACGTAGCCCAATTTGGGGTATCTTAACAATGACTAGCACATGTAGGGTGAGGTTTCACAGCTTATAAAAATCACTGTGGTCCTAGAAAAGTTCACTTGTACCCGTGTTAGACAGACCATATAGGTGATCTTTCCTAGAGTATAAATGTTTTAACACAATAACTAAGTAAATGACATAAAGTCTATGTTAACCAGCTTGATGAACGTATTTCAAATTGTATATGAAAACACTACACTGTACCCCATGTTTTCATTAATGTATACAGCTATCATTTAATAAAAGACAAAAGAAAAAAAAAAGAAACTGAGCATCTGGAAAAAAAAATCACTGTGGTCCTAAATTCCTACAAATCTGCTTTGGGGTATTATTTATCAAATAATTGGATGTGTAAAAATTCAAATTTGGTGCTGGTTGACTTTTTCACTAATGGGTTTCATCCTTCTTTGAAGAAATAAACTACCTAGAAGGCTAATGCACAGAGCCTATCTTTGACTCTTTTTTTTTTCATTAAAATCACAATAACAATCAGAACCAATAAATATACATTTGAAAATCTTTGCATCGTTTATAATTGAAATTTAAGAGTTTTTAAGGTTTCAATATCCCTAACACATACACATACATATATATATGAATATTTAGAGCATAGTCAGATACACTTATGTTCCCAAAGTCTTAATACCTAAATAAAAAATAAGCAAATGATTTAAATTAAAACGCAGCTTTAATGTAGTACACATTTTTGGTAATACATAAAGAAAAATAATTATTTCAATTAGACTATAAATACTCATAGAAGTACAGTTTCAAAGATAATAGTTTTGACATGAATCATATATATTAAATTTATTTTTAACATACAGTCAATCCTTAAACAACATGGTCTTGAACTTGTTTTTTTTTTTTTTTTTGCCTATTTCTGTCATCCCTGAGACAGCAAGGCCAACCCCTCTTGTTCCTCTTCTTTAGCCTACTCAGTATAAAGGCAATGAGGATAAAGACCATTATGATTCTGCTTCCACTTAATGAAGAGTAAATATATTTTTCTCTTCACTATAACTTTGTTAATAATGTTTTCTTTCCTCTAGTTTATGTCATTGTAAGAATACAATATATATTACATATAACATACAAAAGATGTGTTAATTGTTTTATCAGTAATATTTTTGGTCAAGAGTAGGCTATTGGTACTTATGTCTTGAGGGAGTCAAGTTATATTAAAATTTTCAACTGTGGAGAATAGGTGCTCCTAACCCACCCATTGTTCAGTCAACTTTACATTTATATTTAAAAGTATATTTGTCTATGTACGTGGTATATCACCACCTGAAATATTTTTAAAAATCTTAAATAGGATAAGAATTTTGAGAAGCTATTTGCAAACCATATATATTTTCTCCATCAACTAATCAGATAATATAAATTTCAACTGGCATATTTTCTACATAGAACACAAATTGTTCCCTTGAAGAAGATATGATTTGAGTGTTTGCTCCTTCCAAAACTCATGTTGAAATCTAGTTGCCATTGTAATAGTATTAAGAAGGAGGATATTTAAAAGGTGATTGGGCCATGAGGACTCTACTCTCATGGTTGAGACTGATGATGTTAAAGAAGAAGAGCTTTTTCTCCTCTTGCTCTCTCTTGCCCTTCTGCCTTCTGACATGAGATAACACAGCAAGAAGGACTTCATGAGATGCTCACTCTTAATTCTTGGAATTTTCAGCCTTCAGAAATGTTAGCCAACAATTTTTCCCAGTGTCTATTATTTATTTTTATTTCTAGTCTTTTTTTTCTTTTTTATGTTTTGATCTTGAATTAATATGAGGGTACAAATGCTTAGTTTAAATTGTTTGTATTTCCTTTTTTTACAGTCCAAAGTTATATATTTAGAATTAGCCAAGTGGACTTGCTTTAGATGATACCAATTTTGTTGGCAACATCCAAAGCATGATAATCAAGAGCCAATCAAATATATGCCTTCTTCTCGTCATTAGGCCTAATTGGGGTGTTGACCTTGGCCGCATCAATGTCACAGAACTTCTTTGCAGACTGTTTGATCTGGTGCTTGTTGGCTTTGACATCCACAATGAACACAAGTGCATTGTCATGATGGCATAATAGTCAAGTTTTTTCTCATGGGGGTGCTCTTCTGAGAGTGTTTGGGCTGACTCCAGAGCCTCAGTGTGCTCAGCTGCTGGAAGGTGGGTGATGAACAGAGCTTTCTTTTTTTAGCTGTGAATGCTTTGTAGCACTGCCTTCTTGGTCTTCAATGTCTTTTTTTGGGCTTTGGCTTTAGGAAGGGACGTTTTCATTTCTAAGGTGAAGTTCATGTTGTAGTTGACCCCTTCACCCAAAAAGCATGGTGAACACTTTCACATTGTGCACATTAAGTGAAATTCCACCAGTCACGCTCCCTCCACCCCCTTTTTCACCTTCCTCTTGGTAGACAATAGTTATTTTTTTTTTCTTCTGTGTGGGCATCTAGTTGTTTATGTGTTGGTTTCACATTAGTAGTACATTGGATACTTTTTGTTTTTCATTCTTGAGATAACTTTACTAAGAAGAATGTGTTTCAACTCCATCCAAACAACCTCAAAATATGTAAAGTCTCCCTCTTTTCTTATGTCTGAATAATACTCCATGGTATACATATGCCACAGTTTGTTAATCCATTCACGGGTTGATGGGCACTTGTTTGTTTCCACAGCTTGGCAACTGTGAATTGAGGTACAATGAACATTCGAGTGCAAATTCCCTGTGGTAAAATGATTTCTTATCTTCTGGGTAGATAGCTAGTAATGGGATTGCAGGATCAAATGGAAGGCCAACTTTTAGTTCTTTGAGAATTCTTCATAATTCATTCCACAAAGGTTGTATCAGTTTGCAATCCCATCAGCAGTGTAAAAGTGTTACCTTCTCTCCACAGTCATGCCAGTATCTGAAGATATGGAATTTTCTGATGTAGGACAGTCTTACTGGAGTTAGGTGATATCACAGGATGGTTTTTATTACATTTCTCTGATGATTAGGGACAATGAGAATGTTTTTCATGTGTTTGTTGTCCACTTATCTGTCATTTTCAGAGAAGTTTTGTTCAACTCCCTTGCACACTAATAAATGAGATTGTTTACAATTTTCTTTTTAATTTGATTTCTCTGTAGATTCTAGTTATCAGCCTTTTGTCAGATACATATCATGCAAATATATTCTGCCATTCTGAAGGCTGTCTGCTTGCTTAAGCTGTGATACCCTTAGCCTTGCAGAAGCTTTATAGTTTCATCACGTGCCATTCATTTATTTTTAGTGTTGCTGCAATTGCCAAGGGAATCTTCTTCATAACATAATTTCCCAGGCCAATTTTGTTAAGAGTTTTCCTCACACTTTCTTCTAGAATTTTTATTGTTTAGTGTCTTAAATTTAAATGTTTTATCCAGCGAGAGTCAATTTTTTATCAGTGGTGAGAGGTGCAGGTCTAATTTCAGTCTTCTACCTGTGGCTAACCAGTTCTCTCAGCACTATTTATTAAACAGGGATTTTTTTTTCCGCAATGCATGCTTTTGTTTGGTTTATCAATGATCAGATAGCAATATGTTTCTGGGTTCAACTCTAGGTTCTCTATTTTATTCCATAGATCTATAGTTTTATTTGTATGCCAGTATGATGCTGTTTTGATCACTATCAGTTTGTAGTACAGCTTGCGGTCTGATAATGTTACACCTCTAGATTTGTGTTTCTTTCTTAAAATTGCATTAGCTATTTAGATTTCTCCCTGGTTGCAAATAAAATGAAGTACTATATTTTCATGTTCTTCAATGTATGACATTGATGCTTTGATGGGGATTGCATTAAATCTCTAGATTGCTTTGGGTAGTATGGACATTTTAACAATTTTGAGTCTTACCAGCCATGAACATTACATGTTCTTCCATTTGTTAATGCCTTCTGCTATTTCTTTTCTCAGGCTCTCATAGTTCTTTTTATAGAAATTCTTCACATCCTTTGTTAGACAAATTGGCAGATATTTCTTTTTTTGTAGCTACTATGAAAAGTATTGTGTCTTTAATTTTATTGTCAGCTTGACTGTTGGCATATATGAAGGCTACTGAGTTGTGACATTGAGTTTTCATCATGTGACATTACTCTTTTTCTTGCTCACATCCTTTGTATTTGAGTCCTTGGGGTTTTCAAGTATATGATCATGTAATCCTCAAAAAGTGAGAGTTTGACCTCCTCTATTTTCTTATGAACACCCTTAATGTCCTTCTCTTGCCTAATTGTATTGGATATGGCTATTCTGGCACTATATGCAAAATAGCAGTTGCTATAGTAGGCATGTATGTCTGGTTCCAGTTCTAAGTGGAAATGCTTTCAATTTTACTTCATTCAATATGCTGTTGGCTGTGGGTTTGTCATAGATGGCCTCTGTCAGTTTAAGAAATACCATCTATGACTGTTTTCTTGCATGTTCTTGTCAGAAAGGGATGTTGAATTTTGTCAAATGCCTTTTTTTCAACAATTGAGAAAATTAGACAGTCTTTGTTTTTATTTTACTTATGTGGTGAATTACATTCATGGATTTATCTATGTTGAATCAATTTTGCATCCCTGGGATAAAACTCACTTGATCATGATGTATAATTTATTTAATATGTAGCTGTATGCTGTTTGGTAGGGCTTACTGAATATTTTTGCATTAATATTCATTAATAATATTGGCCTATAGTTTTCTTCTTGGTTGAGTCATTTCTTAGTTTTGAAATTAGGATGACATTTGCTTTGCAGAACATGTTGCAGAAGATTCCTTCCTTTCTATGTTTTGGAATAGATTACACGATATAGATACTAGTCTCTCTTTGATTCTGGTGTGAAACCACATGATCAAGTGCTATCCTTTTTGGAAGATTTTGTATTGTTGATACATTTTCAGTGCTTAATATAGGTATATTCAAAGTTTCTAATTCTTTCTGGTTGAGTTTAGGAAGGTGGTGTATTTCCAGGTATTAGTCCATTTTCATTATTGTGCTGCTATAACAAATACCACAGACTGATCAATAAATATAAATGTATATGAGACATAATGCTTTAGTAGCATAATGTATTGAAAAGTTTAAAATACCAAAACTACTTGATTGTAATGGTACAGGTATTACAATAATGCTTTCAGCTTAAATAACATCCATCTCTACTCCACCTGAGTCTTTACCAGTGCATAGAATGTCCTTGTTGCCCTCATTGTGTTCTTTTTATCTTTCTGATTATTCCTAATTATCAAATTTTAATAACTTCCACAATGCTTTGTTGGCTTTACTATATAGCTAGGAGCATATATCCAAATGTTTTAGTTACCATCTTACCAATTCTCTGAACCTCCTAAGTCCTTTATCCTTGTATTGTACCATGCAGAACTCCAACCCTGAATTAAGCCAATTAAGCATTTTTTAAATATCTTTCCTGCTTTATGTGTGTTGTTTCTATATGACAACTGATTAATAAGAAGAATATACAAGAAGCTAAAACAACTCAATAGGGAAAAAAAAGCAAATAATGTCATTTAAAAGGGCAAAATATCTGAATAGAAAGATCTCAAATGAACACTTACCAATGGCTAACAGGTATATACAAATGAATCAATATCATTAAGTATAAAAGAAATAAATCAAAACTATAATAAGATACCATCTTGCCCCAGTTAAAATGGCTTTTATGTAAAAGACAGACAACAATGAATACTGATGAAGATGTGGTTAGTGGGGATGTGTAAACAAGTATAGACACTAGGGGAACAGTTTTGGATAATCCTCAGAAAACTAAGAAAGAACTACCATATCATCCATCAACCCCATTGTTGAGCAAACAACCAGAAGACATAAAATTAATATATAAAAGAGATAATTGCTCTCCCTTTTTTATTGCAGCACTCTTCACAATACCCAAGATATGGAATCAACCTACACATCCATCAGTGGATGAACAGATTAAAAAAAAAATGGTATATATATAAAATAGAATATTACTCAACTATGCAAAGAATGAAAACCTTTCACTTGCAAAACATGGATGGAACTGGAGGAAATTATGTTAAATGAAATCAATCTGGCACAAAAGACAAATGTCACATGTTCTTAATTGTGTGCAGGAGCTAAAAAAATATTGGACTCATGAATACAGAGACTAAAATGATGGTTATAAGAGATTGGGAAGGTATAATAGTGGGAGATGGTAATAAAGATGGGATGATAAATGGGTAGAAAAATAAATTTAGATAGAATAATGGATAAAACATAATAGTAGGTAGCACTATCAGATGACTATAGCTAATAATTAATTATGCAGTTTAAAATAACTAAAAAATGAAATTAGGTTCTTCTCAATACAAAGAAATGATAAATTCTTCAGTTAATGGATATCCCAATTACCCCAATTTGATCATTACTCACTGTGTGCCTATATCAAACATCACATGTACCTCATAAATATGTATAAAATTATATAATCCTAATAGTTATAAATAAAAAAAAAGATTTTTTAAAATCTATTGTATAAAATTTCTGTTGGTCCTGTATTTTCAATTCTTTCTTTCTGTTCCTAAATAATTACTTTCCTAACTGACTGTATTGCAGCAATCATTATGAATTTTTTCTGTTCCATTTTATCCCTGTAACCTTCTCATTTCTTGTAAAATTTCTTGAAAAAGTAATCTGAACTCACTGCATATTCACTTAATTTTTGTTTTTGTTAACTCCTTTCATTCTTGGTTCAACATCTAGCATGATATAAAACCTTAGATTTATCACAAAGCACCAGCTTCGATGATATCCTCCCAATGCTCATCCTAATTTATTTATCTGTATGTATTGTTACATTTGACAGCTCATCATTCTGAAATTCTCTCTTCCATTGATATCTGTGATGTTTTCATTATCTTCTTTTCTATTTCAGTGTTCTTCTTTCTCCTTCATGGATTCCTCTTCTAAGCATCTCTCATTTGAGAGATGTTATGATGTTTTGTTCCTGATCCTATTTATCTATTATTCATTCTCTATTAGCAATTGCATTTTATCCCATAACTTCAACAATGAATTGCTTAATACTGATTCTCTTCTATACAGTACAAAACTTATATCTGCCTAATTAGCATGTTTGAAATGCCAGAAGCATTTCAAATCTACCACATATGAATCACATTGCTTATCAAACTTCCAAGCTTGGTATTTTTTCTATATTCTCTAAAGTTTATTTATCCAGACCCTTAAATCAAGACATCATTAATTTTTAGTCCTTCATGTTCCTAACCACTCCCTTCATTTAATCATCAGTTGAATCCTATGATTTCCAACTCTAATTAACTATTTACTACATTAGCTGAAGTTTCATTATTTCAAACTTTGACTATTATAATAATTTCTTAACAAGTGTTCCTAACTTTAATTCACAACACTGCTCTTCTAAATAACAGATATAACAATCATTTCCCTATTCAAAGACTTTTCTGATCTTTCACTACACACAAGAATAAACTTAAGCTTATAATTCTAACATGTAAAATCCTCTTTAGTCTTCCCCCCAATATTCCTTACCAGACTCATCTATCACTCTGTTGATGCCACAGATGTGGAGACACTTTGGTCTGGCCTGATTGCTACTTTCCCTGCACACCCCAATCCTGATCTGTTGATCCTAAGATTACTAAAGCTTCATTCATTCATTCAATAACCCCTTAGATATTTTCTTAGTCATTGTATTAAGACATTTATATTTTACTTTTAGAAAGATCATTAATGTACACAGCTATGATTTAATAAATACATAACCCCTTAGATACATAACATTATCATGGGCAAACAGGCAAAAGATGAAGAAGAGTACCTGTCACCAAAGATTTTATAATCCAACGAAGAGAAGGTTGAAGAGATTATACTATAATATGGTATTTTTTAAGCTATATATGCAGGAGTAAAGATACAGCAAAAGGAAACTCCCTTGGTTAATCTAGAGACAGATTTGACAATAGCTGACATTTGAGGGGGGTCACTGAGTTGGCCCATCTCTCATCTTTCCCTATACTTTCAAAGTATTTTATTTCTACCTCATTGCAGTCTTCCTTACACCAGTCATTCATGCATTTACTGATTCAACCATCTTTATTACCTAATAGACTATGTGCTGGACACTTCTCTAAGCACTAAGCAAGAAAAAAACAGACAGATCATTCCGTTTTGGAGTCTTGGAGCTTTGATTCTAGTGTGATGAGAGAAAAAAGAAATAAACTATATTGGGTGGTGCCTGTGGCTCAAGGAGTAGGGTGCTGTTCCCATATACCAGAGGTGGTGGGTTCAAATCCAGCCCTGGCCAAAAACTGAAAAAAAAAAATAAATAAATATGAACTATAAAAACGTTATAAATGCTACCAAAAAAAAAAAAAAAAGAAGAAGCCAGGTAGAGGGCTAACGAGTACTGGGATGGAGATTCAACTTTAATAGTCATTATTTATTACTTATGACTCTTCTAGAGTTTGGGCTCCTCAAGGACAAGATTTGTGGTTATTTTAGTTTTGTATAACGGATGTCTGATAACTGTTATATTGGTGGTGACAATTTTTTTTCAAATTTCTGTAGACTTTTTTATCTTATCCAAATTTCAGAAACAGAATGTCTAACAAAGACTACATTGTTTACACAGCAGTAAGGATGACGATTGCTGAGATGTTCTATATGACCTCTTTCAACTTATTTCTGTCAAAGAGGGACAATTTCCCTTCAATTTCTCTTTTCTTTATTTCTTATAGCATAACTGTATACATTAATGCAATCATGGGGTACAGTGTGCTGTTTTCATGTACATTTTGAAATACTCTCATCAAATTGGTCAAGATAACCTTCATGTCATTTTCTTAGTTATTGAGTTAAAACATTCATACTCTGCTTTTAGAAAGATTCACTTGTACCCTTGTAAGATAAACCACAGAGGTGACCACATCAATCTCCTCTTCAATTTCTTTTACTTAAGTTTCTCACCCTAAATTTAAAATTTCAACAACAACAAAAATTATGGGTATTCTTTCAGATTTTTATAGTAAGACAGACTGTGCATATAACTACCCAAAAGCATAATGAAAAAATGTAGTTTGTGTTTCATAACTAGATCAATTAACCTGAAAATGGTACTTAGGGTAGAAGGTGGCAGAATAACAATAACAATTTCAGAAGCACAAAAGACTTTTAACCTGTGAAAGATGCTGAACTATAATTATGAACTGCAAGTCTGCAAAAATAATTTAAAGCTCTTGACAGTTTCTCTGGATTAGCATTTTTGACATCTACATTCACTATGGAGACTCAGTGATATGATTTTTGTCAAATGGGATTTTTATTATCTTGTGCATATCATAACTCAGTAAAGATGATGTTTGAGTCTGAGCAAATCTTTAATTTAAATCTCCATTTTCACAATGTGTTTAATTATCCACCTAAATTTTTTCTGTTTTAAGAGTAGTGAATTCATCTCTTTAATGTCTTTAAAGTGAAATTAATTATGTTACTTTGTTTGGAATATGAAAAATGGAACCAACCTTTAATAATAAGCCCTGTGATTAATTGACGTCTTAGTAATAATCTATACTGCCATTTCCCCCAACATTGTTGAAGCATTAAACCACTCAATATGGGGGAAAAGACACTAGGGAAAATGTCAAGATGAGTTATATAAACTTTAGCACTAATAACAGGATCTTAAAGAAGTGCAATATACATACTGTCACTTCTAGTAACATGAAGGTAAATGTCATGTCCAGCCTCAATGATACACAAACAAAAGTCCTCACGATTTTCGAAAGACAGGACATACATTATATTTCCTAATTCCTTCCCATAATAAATTGGTAATAATTTGGTAGGTAGAAATTTAAATCTTCCAGATAATTTTCCATTTCTCAAATTTTGTAAATTTAACTAAAATATTATCGAGAATATCCAGTGCACTGGTTCTTTTTTTTTTCTCTCAATATTAATGTATTGACTCTCTCCCTCCATTTTCATAGAGCACAATATCCCATCAAGAACTACAGAAGAGATCAAATGCTTCCTCTACAATCCAAGAAGGGGATATATATTTGTTCTTTTATACAAGTTCCCCCCTAAAACCACCCATAAATTTCCCTCTGACAATTGATGACAAACTAGCCTCTCACCTAAAGTCAGAGAATAGGATTGAATAAAAATACTGTTTGGTAATTAACATATGTCGGTCAGTATAAAAGTTTTGAGACAGAATCTATTATGTTCTATTATTTAACTTCCAAGAAACACAGTCAGCAATGTCCTTTCTGATTCACCTGTGCAAATTTTTTCTTTTCTTGATTTTTGTATATCTCAAAACGTTTGCAGTGACCCATGTATACTATTAAATACTGGCAAAGCTTTCTAGAGACAGTTTGGGAAGTCATCTGGAGGACCCAGGATAAGAATAGCCAAAACACTTAGGCAGGCTGAGCTAAAGCTTCAGGAGCTAAGCATATTTTTGTAGCCTTAATGATGTCAAAGGAAAAGTGGAATGTAGGCAGTTTTCCTTCCTGGAATCCTGTGTAGAGCACATGAATACATGGCTTCTTCTTTTTTTTTTTTTTTTTTTTTTTCATTTCAGACATGGGACTGGATGTTTCCTTCCAGTTCACCTGTGCTCTAGAAAATAGTCAATATGGTTATAGTCCAACATTAACCTCCTAAGCACACACTAACACCTAACTCTCAGAGGTCCAAGAAACATACCTTCCACTTGATATTTATACGCCCCAGAAATTTGTGAGAAGTGTTTGCTACACTGAGAACAAACTTAGTATAGTCAATGTCTTCATCCCATTTAGTAACTCTTCTTTAGCAAGGTCATTTATTTTCAGAATGTGTTTACTGGAAAAATGCAATTGTATTTGAATGATTGTTTGGGGAAAAGTAAAGTCTTCGGGTGAGTCATATGTGAAGAAAAAAGTCATTCGAGAAGATTTCGGCTGAAGAAAGAATTGATAAAGAATATGGAAATGAATTCTAATTAGACTACAAGGCTCCAAGACTGCACCCTGTGGTGAAATTAGTGTCTTCAATAGACAATACGCCTCATTAACAATAGGAATCTTTTATTGCACTTTTCTTTCTTTTTTGCTTCATGTCGTAACACTTAAAATATGCACTAATGACTAAATTAATGCATTTATTTGCTGTGGCTATTCTGAGTCCCTTGAATGAGCAAGAAACCTAGCCTGAACCTTTGAAAAGAGAACGAGAATAAATTCTATGGTGAATAATCTAGTAACAGATAACGATCTGATGTAAAGGGTCACCTTTATGGAAAGCACAAAGAATATTAACAAATGAAAGCTACCACTACTATGCATGTTAAGTCAGTTAGCATTTTCAAAATGAAATCATGATGTTCTTCAAATTTATTCTGTGTATCTGATAGTGATGTAGTTCAAGACTTGATCAAGATCTTATGTAAATATACTGCATGGAAGATCTAAGAGTTATGCTAGAATTATTTACAGGAAGTACATATCCCTAAAGTTCTTAACAGACAAGAGGTCATCACTCTAGGAAAGTTGGACTTCAATAATCTTTTATGTAATGAAACAAAAAAGAAGGATGATTTTTAAAAACATTAACATAATGTGGTATTCATCTTCTTAATTGCATAATGGAGTCCCACTTTGTTGCACTTCATGCTATCATATTTTTAAGCCTGATAAGTTTCAAATGCAATAAGAATTGACTAGTGTTTAAAGTCTTTCATTTTCAAGTGTTTTCCCTACACTTTCTTCTAGTATTTTTATGGTTTTATGTCATTTAATAAAAAAAAAAAGTCTTTCATTTTACTACTAGAAAAATTTTACTATAACAACCTATAAGAAAGGAGGTGAAGAAATACTAAGTATTGCTTAAAGTTTGTTCAACTAGTTTGGGACATGATAGTGAAGAATACACATAAATTAATCTATTATTTTATTCACTTTATAGGTCTTAGCAAGTGAATGAAGAAAGTTATAAGGTGAAAACATCCAGGTACAACAAGAAAAGCTTTCTAAATGTAGAGTATAAATGTCTTAACACAATAACTATGAAAATGCCATGAATGGCTATGTTAACCAGTTTGATGAAAATATTTCAAATTGTATATAAAACTAGAACACTGTACCCCATGACTACATTAATGTACACAGCTATGATTTATAAAAAAATAAATATTTTTAAACTGTTGTAATAATTGACTAAATTAACTATAGTTAGTTCTATTTCCTAGATAAAAATTACTATAATAAGTTTTCTAAATCTGTAAATATTCTGAGAAAAGAAATTAGGATAAAACTATATGAAGGGAAATCACATAAGAAAATAATTTGTTTTAGCAGTTCCTAGCTATTTTTCTCAATGTATTTGCTAAGTTGTTTTAAGATTGCTCCATCAATATAAGATTGAGCATATACGTTGGGATATAATAATTTAAGAATTAAATTGTTGTAAATATGTATTAAGCTGCTGGTCTGAAAAGGCTTCACAGAGAATGAGTATGTAACTCCTCTTCTATATGGGACCAAAAGCCTCCTCCCCATTGCTCTGACCAGGCTTGAGTTAGACATAGGAGAGCCTATGTTTCCTGCATGCAATGTTTCAACATTTAGGGTTGTGACTGAAAAATAAAGCAAAAACAATTACTTTCAAAAGTAAAAGTACATAAACATTCTGCAACTAAAGAAATAAAACAGTTATTTGCTTTCATTAATAGTATATATTTCTGACAGTCAATGAATAAAAAAGACAATATTAAACTAACTTACCCTTAAACAGGAAATGAATGTAATAATTTTTTTCCTTAAAACATCAAGTTAGGTAGGGAGCATGAAACTATGTGCAAACAAAAAAATCTGTATTTCTTTCTAGATTTTTCATTGCTGAAACCTATTCCTTATTAATTCCTTGTTATTTATAGTTTTCCTGGGAAATGGTCTATCCTCACTACTGGAGTGCTAATCTGGGGAGCAAATGTAACATACCTATCATACAGTATTGAAAACATTAAGCAGACTTTTTACCAGTAATAAAAATGTTACATTAGTGACTTATTCATTTTATTTCAATTTTGCAAAATAACTTTAGAACTCAGAAAACAATGAATTGTGATAGTCTATAATTATACTCCAGCTTTTTCCCAATTGCATGTGATAGACAACTAGGAGAATTCATCAAAAGAGAACAAGTTGAGAAACAAATTTTAAAATTAAAAAAATTATTCTAACATGAATACAGGTAGTGTGGTCTTTAGTAGACCCAGGTACAGCATAGGGGTACCTTTAACACTGCAGTACTTTCACAGTTGCATAAACCTGGTATTATTAGGGAGGAAGGGACATATTTAAAGTTTTTGAAGAAAGGTCAAGCTAGATGTTTTGGCTTTTGAATATTGCTAAAATTGATGATTACCTCCAAATCAATATTTCCATCCCAAAATTCTCCTTTGAACTGTAGTTACACACATCCAACAAATAGTATATGAAAACACTACACTGTACCCCATGCTTGCATTAATGTATACAGCTATCATTTAATAAAAAAATTAAAAAATAAAATAAATGAACAGGAGACATTTATTTTTAAATTTCCCTAATGATTCAAAAAAAATTACCAAGTATTATCGTACTCTGATGTTCCTCATCCCAAGTCAACTGCATCCCTTGCTCAAACCAGTAGCCTGGCATCATTGCTTCTAACTCATCAATACCCAAATTAAGGTAATAAAGACTCCTCTTCCAAACCAAATAAATCAGGTAAGAGGAGCCTCTGATTTTAAGCTTGTATTTTCTGTTTTAGGAAATGCTTGCACTATCTGCCCAGTGACAAAAGCAAGAAACTTGGTAGAAATTAAAGATTTCCTCTCCTTCTTACCTTTGACATGCATTTAACTCTCTCTCTGTCTCATCTGTCTCAGTGTTTCCCTCTCTCAGTAAAACATGATAATTCTATTCTCTGCTACACTCCCAATCTTTCTCTATCTTATCCCCACAGCCACTACTTCTAGACAAGACCCTTAGCATCCCTATCCCTGATACATGCATATCAGTTTCCAAATTACACCTTTGACATAAGAAATACTTTTGGAAGACAAAATGTGTTATACCATTATGAAATAAAATGACTAAAAGGAAAATAATCTTAATTCAGTTCATTATTTCTCATATCCTTTTCTTAAAACAAAAATACTTTGTGTTTCCCATTCTTTTTATTAAAATAACACAAATTCATTGCACCAAAAATTTTTCAGAAAATGCAGAAAAATATAGTGAAAAAAATCATCTGTTATATCACTCCTCAGAAATAACCACTGTTAGTATTTTGATTTAAATCCTTCTAGACATTTTCTGTATAAATTTTCTTTCCTCAGCTGAGCAAGGTAGCTCACACCTATATTCCTAGCACTCTGTGAGGTCTAGGAGGGGGGATTGCCTGAGATCACAGGTTCAAGACCAGCCTGAACAGAGTGAGACCTCATCTCTAAAAAAATAGCCAGGCATTGTAGGTGCCTGTACGTCCAGCCAATTGGGAGGCTGAGACAAGAGAATGGCTTGAGCCCAAGAGTTTTGAGGTTGTTGTGAGCTGTGACACCATAGCACTCTACCAAAGGGCAACAAAGTGAGACTCTGTCTCAAAAAAAAAAAATTCCTACCTCTTTACCTCACACTTTCCTCTTCCTTTCCTTTCACCTTTTGCTTTTTCCTTCCCTTCTTCCTTCCTTTTCTCTTTCTTCCACTTCTCAAATTTTTATTAACCTCCTATTATGCCCCAGTTACTGTGCTATTTGCTATGGATATACCTGTGAACAAGACAAATTCACTCTCACCAAACTTACCTCCTAGTGTGGGGGAAAAACAGGCAATAAATAGTAAATACACATTGTGCAATTGGTACCATAAAAGATATCAATATCATGTTGTGATGAAGAATAACTAGATACCTAATATAGATGGAGGAGTTGTTAGGAAAGCTCTCTCTGAAGAGGTGACATTTAAGCTAAGACCAGAAGGATCAGAAAATATAGGTCAATGTTTGCAAAGTATCTGTCACAGAGAAGGCTTTTTTAAACCTTTATAATTTCTGAGGTATTATGCTCAGAAAGACTTTCCCTGTAACAGGTATTTTATGAAGACTGATCAATACTTTCCTATATTATGATTTAGTTTTTTGCATGTAAATATATTTTCCATTTGCAATTTTTGTCCTTTTGCAATATTATGATATAGAGATTTGTGGCAAATATAATTGTGATCAATCATTAAACACTTCATCAATTCTCCTTCATTTCTCAGACACTTTATTCTTAGGAAATATCATATAACTACTTCTGATGGACAGTGGGGAAAAAAAACAAAAGAATCAATTCCTAATACTGCAGCTATCTTTTCCCCTTTTGCAATGTATAAGGAGGCCACATCTCCAGAAAGTACAATTGTAAGATATTGGTACTTCTATTGGCATGTGGAACAGAGATCCCACTGAAAATCACCAGTAGACATGTAATTCAAGTGTTAAGTAAGCTCTGGTTTTGCTAAACCAATGAGATTCAGAGTTGATTTGTTATTGTGGCATAATATTGCTAGTGGTTCTTAAACTTTAGCATTTACCAGGATCACTTGAAAAATGTTTTAAAATTGCATTCAGATGATGGATATATGAAAAGCTTGACTTCTCCAATATGCAATTCATCCATGTAACACAAAAAGACCTCTCACTCCCTCCATTTAAATAAGTAATAAACAAACAAACAAACAAAAAAACATAGAATGCAGGGTGTCATGCCCAGAGTTTCTGATGCAGTGGGTGGCCCTGATAATTTGTATTGCTAACAAATTCCCATATCATGTTGGTGCCCTTGTCCAGGAACCATACCTTGAGAAATAGTACTCTAACTTACCAATATAAGAACTACTTTCATTTTAATTCTTCCAAATCTAAATTTGGTCTAAAAATACTCCTTCATTTTGATACTGTAGTTAAAGTATTCTGTTGTCATAAACTAACTTATGCATTTGGGGTGGTTTCTATCATTCCACTGACATTTTCACAATGACCTACTTGCCTAATCAAGCATTAATAGTACACTTCTAATTCTTAAAACTATAAAATTTAATATTTGGTAAGATAAGTCTTCTCTTGTTTCTCTTCTTCCAAAAGACCCATTTATCATTGTGGAAATTGTTTCTCCTTCTCCTTCTCCCTTCTTCTCCTTCTCCCTTCTCCTTCTCCCTTCTTCTTCTCCTTCCTTCTCCTTCTCCTTCTTCCTCTTCTTCTTCTTCTTCCTCTTCCTCCTCCTCCTCCTCTTCTTCTTCCTTCTCCTCCTCCTCCTCCTCCTCCTCTTCTTCTTTCTTCCTCCTCCTCCTCCTTCTTCTTCTTCTTTTTTGGTTTTTGTCTTATTGCTTTCCAGAAAAAATGTTAGAATCGTTTTCAATATTTTCTTTAAGATAAAGTCTCACTTTGTCACCCTTGTTAGAGTGCTGTAGCATCATAGCTCACAGCCTCAAACTCCTGGGCTTAAGCAATTTTCTTGCGTCAGCCTCCCAAGTAGCTTGGACTAGAGGTGCCTGCCACAACTCCCAGCTATATTTAGGGACGCAGTCTCATTCTGGCTCAGGCTGGTCTTGAACCTGTGAGCTCAGGCAATCTACCTGCCTCGGCTTTCCAAATGCCATGATTACAGGCATGAGCCACCACACTGGCAGAATCATTTTTCTAAGATATAAATTTAAACATTTCTATTGAAACTTTTACTGGAACTCATGTTAAACTTATCCAAATCCTTCTAGTCTAGTTCCTATTCTAGGAAATGGATGAATGATATTGCCTTGGGCACTCCTGAAGCTTTTCTGGTACTATTGCTACTACCACACTGATGTTCTACTATGTGACCTATTCTCAGGATACATTGTCCACTGCAAGCGTGCTTAACAAAATGGGAGCAGTACCACTGCCAATGGAATCTTTTCTACCAGGGTTACTGCTCCAGTCACTTGCTACTCTGTCTCCACTTATAATATTATTACCCTACTCTCCATTATAGTGAATCTTGAAATCAAGAAAGCATATTTCTTCGACAAGTAAGTATAATTAGGCACCCCTAAGTAGCTTACCCTTCTGAATTCTGTACTTTCAAACAGAGGTCAAAGATTATTTTTTTTCTTTTTTTTTTTTTATTGAATCATAACTGTGTACATTAATGCACTTCTGGGGTACAGTGTGGTGTTTTCACACACAATCCAAAACACTTCCATCAAACTGGTTAACATAGCCTTCATGTAATTTTCTTAGTTATTGTGTTAAAATGTTCATATTCTACTCATAGAAAGATTAACTTGTACCCTTGTATGATAAACCACAGAAGTGAACCACTTGTTCACTCATACAAAAAAGAGCCTCTCCCTCTCATTCATAAGTTTTTCACAATTGATTCTATATTCTTTTAGATTTCAAATTAATATGGGGGTACAAATGTTTAGGTTATATCATTTGCATTTCTTAATGTTCAAGTTGTAGCTGAGCCTTTCTCTCAGGAGGTGTGCTATATACCCTTACATTGTACACATTAGGTGAGAAGTTACCAATTGCCCTCCCTCCTCCCTTCTCTACTTTCCCTCCTATCCCCTCCCACCATTGAAATTTAATTATATTTTTTCACATGTGGGCATATAGTTGTTCATCTATTGTTTGCATACTAGTATTTAGTATATTTGATACTTGCTTTTCCGTTCTTGTGGTACTTTACTAAGAAGAGTGTTCTTTAATTCAATTCAGATTGATACAAAAGATATAAAGTCTCCTGTTTTTTTTTTATGAATACCATTACAAGGTATACACATACCAAAGGTTATTAATACATTCATGAGTTGATGGGCAATCAGGTTGATTCCACATCTTGGTGTTTGTGAATTCAGCTGCAATGAACATTCTAGCGCAAATTTTTTTGTGGTAAAATGATTTTAGAGGGGGTGGTGGTTACATGCATACTAATGGGATTGCGGGATCAAATGAAAGGTTTACTGGTAGCTCTTTGAGGATTTTCCATACTTCTTACTATAGAGGCTGTATTAGTTTTCAGTAACACCAGCAATGCAAAAGTGATTCCTTCTCTCCATGTTCATGCCAGCATTTACAGCTTTGAGAGTTTGTGATGTGGGCTACTCTCCTTTGGGTTAGGTGATTATCTCATGGTGGTTTTGAATTGCATTTCTCTGATGATTATGGACAATAACCATTTTTTCATATGTTTGTTGGCTATTAGTCTGTCTTCTTTGGATAAGGTTCTGTTCATGTCTCTTACCCACTGATATATGGAATTGTTTGCTCTTTTATTGTTGATTAATTTGAGTTTATGTAGATTCTACTTATCAGCCCTTTGACATATTCAAAGAATGTAAATATCTTCTTCCATTCTGAAAGCCATTTGTTTGCTTTAGTTGTTGGACCATTAGCTGTGCAGAAATTTTTTAGTTTGATCAGGTCTCATTTATTTATTTTTGGCATTGCTCCAATTGCCAAAGGGGTACTTTTCAAAAGGTATATTCCCAAGTGATATATTGAAGATTTTTCACATTTTCCTCTGGAGTTTTTATTGTTTTATGTCTTAAATTTAAAATTTTTATGTACCATGAATCAAATTTTTTAAGTGGTGAGAGGTGCAGGTCAAGTTTCATTCTTCTACATATGGCTAACAGTTCTCTGAGCACCATTTATTAAATAGGAATTCTTTTGCCCAATGAATGCCTTTGTTTGGTGTATTGAAGATTAGATGATGATATATGAATGGGTTCATCACTAGGTTTTCAATTGTATTCTCTCATTTATATTCTCTCTCTCTCTCTCTCTCCCCCCACCCCAGTACCATGCCATTTATGATCACTGCAAACTCAGAGTATAACCTGAAGTCTGGTAACATAATGCCTCCAAGTTGCCAATAGGGCTAATTCTTTGGGCTTTGGCAGAGGAAGAAATTCTTTGTCCATTTGATTGGGAGGAATGGGTTCTGGCTCCACCAGAGGCAGTGTAAGGGCAGGAGTGATTTCCATCTGCAGAAATGAAAGTAGTACTCTTAACATTTCCTGCATGGAAATGTATTTCCTGCATTTCTACTCCTGAACTTTCATTTTTTATGTCAGAAATGTACAAAGGCGTGAAAGCAGCCCTAATAAAGCTCCATTCTGTGAAGGTAGAAATAGGAATTTTTTGACCTTTGGTACTGTGTATTAGAGGTACATGAGCAACTTCTTCTCATTGAGCTAAGTCTAAGGCTCCTTATTCCAAGAACCAAGGGCAATGTTGTCATACTGTTAGTAAAAGTGAAACTAAGGCCTTTTCATCAAGTATGCAATGAGCAGCTTGTAACAGCTGTTTGAGATTAGCAAGTCACAAACGATGCTCTCTTGAAATTTCTTATCCCATGTTTTTAAAGTCCCCATATAGCAAAATCATCAAAAGGAAAATTTACCATCCTGCAGGTATTTCTGGACTACTTACCTTAGCTAATGGACGTCCAAGTTGTCCCTGCAATTGCTGTTCCTGTTGCATCAGTCTTGTCATGTTAGTTCTAGCACATTGATCTGGTCATGTCAGGGTCACCAGATGAAGGGGTTTTGGCATGACAAATGAAAAGGCTTGTCACAGAGTCTGTGCCAGGGTACTGAAGAACTTAGAGAATTGTGCTCCCAAGAAAACCTTAGGTCCTTATTGATTATCATGAAGCAGGAAAAAGTAGTTAAAAGTTACTTCAGACATCAGCACTAAAAAGGAGGAACATGGAAAATGTCAGACAGAATGTCTCCAACTTGTTTTGAAAAACCATACACCTCTGCAAGTGAGACCTCTGCCTCCAGTGTCAAGAGACCTTTGGAATCTGAAGAATCTTTACCATAACCATTAGTCTTTGTGTCACCACATCTCACATATACATTCTCTCTTGGAGGCCATTTTCTCTGATCTCCTGCACATACATACCTCACATGTAAAGCTCGTGAATTTTTAAGTCTCTCAAGCATAAAGCAGAATCTGTGCTAAAGATCAGGGCATAATTTTCCCTATATCTTCCCATGACTTACAGTGCCATACCACATCCTTTCCAGTTATCCAAATATCATTCATCCTTCAAACCAAATAAAACATAATTTCTTCCATAAAATTGTCCCTTATAACTCAATTCTGATTAATGTGTTTCCTTTGAACTACTATAGTAGTTATGGTCTATAGCATTCAGCATTGCAATATGTGGTGTTTCACATATAGCTTGTTATAGTTTAAACAGACAGATAGTTTAATAGTTTAAACAGATTTATGTTTTCTTTGTCCCTTCTCTGTGTGATTGCTGTCTACCTAAAAAACCGGTAAGTTTTTTGAAGGTAGGAAATATGCCTTATCTTTATGAACACTTCCAAGGTATCCAAAATACTGTGAACATTGAATAACAAAAGTTTGATTTGCAGTGGTCCACTTATACAGAGATTTTTTTCTACCAAATAGATAAAAATGCAGTGTTTCAGGCATTAAAAATCATCCAAATACTGAGGGCCAGCTTTTTGTATATATTGGTGCCCCAAGCTGACTTTTGGACTTGAGTATGTACATATTTTGGTGTATGTATTTGTAGGGGAGGGTCCTTGTATTAATTCCATGCTAATAACAAGGGATGACTATAACACTTACTTGTGAAGAAAAATCATGGATCCTTGCCTTTAAGAAAAATAATTTAAACAGATAGATTTATGTATCTCTATAAAATTTACATTGCACACGTGCCATGGAATTTTCTGTTTACTTAGGTAGGCTTTGCAAAACCTGTCTTTTTAAATTTTTTAAAATTTTTATTGTGGTAAAATATACATAAAATTTACTATTTTAACCAGTTTTCAGTATACTACTCAGTGGCATTAAGGACATTCACATTGTCTTGCATCCATCACCACCATCCATATCCAGAAGAGTTTTACCATCTCACATTGAAACTCTGTACCTATCAAATGACAACTCCCCATTCCTCCCTTTCCCCTGGCTCCTGGTAGCTGCTTTGGCAGAGATCAAAGGTCTGCTTACATACAGCATCAGAAGAAAGTGTCAAGGAGGGGATGAACTGGCCTCACCCAAACAGAGAGTCTACATGTGGATGCAGAGGCTATCTTACATCCACAATCTGATTACCACCATCTACTCTCTATGAGTCTGGTTATTCTGGGTACCTCATATAAGTGAAATCATACAACGTCTGTCCTTTATGTCTGCTTTATTTCACTTAAGATGATATTATTAAGGTTCATTCATGTTGTAGCATGTGTCAAAATTTTATTTATTGTTTAAGGCTGAATAATATTCCACTGTGTATATAATACATATCTTTTATTCCTTCATCCATTCATGGATATTTGGGTTGTTTCCAACTTTTAGATATTATAAGAATGCTGCTAAACTTTCAATTACATGTATCTGTCTAAATTTCTGATTTTAATTATTTTGGGTATATATTGACAAAAGGAAATGCTTGATTATATTATAATTTTGTATAATTTTTTAGGCTTGCTATACTGTGCCAAAGGCTGCACCATTTTACCTATGGGTAAATGTTTTAAGTGCTATTTGCACTTAAGTCTGTAGTTTGGAGGAGATAGGGAGGCTTTCTCAGGCATGCAGAATAGACAAAGAGATTAATGATGAGGAAAGCTACATTGAAAACTATTGGAGACTACTTTCTTACTTCTTTCTCATCATTACATACATCCACAAATCAAGTTTTTTTTTTTTTTTTTTTACTCCAGCGACAACCTGGTCTTCTATAAAGTCTACTAATTAAGCAGAAGTAGTATTTCCACCTCTTGGACATGGCAGGGGCAACAAGAAATATGTGATTATACATGAATGACACAGCCCCTATATTCAGAGCAAGCACTTATAGAAATTGTAAGTTGTTTTGTGGCTTCATGCTCCCTTAGGATGCAACAGAGAGAGAGAAAGAGGGAGACACAGAGAGAGAGATTAACCAACACCAATACATCATTATATTGTCTCTCTTTTTTTTTCCTATTCTCCCAGCATGGTCAAGCACTGATTTGGGAGACACATGGAGAGGCCTGCCAGCAAGTTCCTATACCTTCAAGACTAGATTATGTTGTTCAAGGGCACAGAGGAGAGATTTGTGAACTAATCTTGGGAAGCAAGGGACATTGCATGGGCAGAACTGAAAAGAAAGCATAGTGTGTGTTCCTGCTTCACATACTCCCAGAGTACCATGCCTTCTCCCACCCCATAGGAACAGCATGCTCTCAGCCCAGTGCAAGATACTAAGCAAGAAATCTCCCAGCCTATAGAACCATCATGACAGAGCTTGGCTCATTTGAGCATCCATCTGCTAGCAGGGGAGGAGGTAGAAGAGTGAAACTAGCTGCCAATAACCAGATTGTGGTTATAAGATGGCCTCTACATCCACATGTAGACTCTCTGTTTGGGTGAGACCAGTTCATCCCCCTCCTTGGCACCTTCTTCTGATGCTATATGTAAGCAGACCTTTGATCTCTGCCAAAACAGCTACCATATAAGTTTTTGTTATGCCTGAGGGCAGGCTTACCCAAGCCAGTTCTCACTCCCCAACTTGCTTCTGCTGTGGTGAAGAATAAGCACGCATCTGGAAATCTCATTACCATATTTATCACTTGGGGCATTTTAGTGTGTCTCCTGAGAGATTAAAGTCAGTTATAGACCTTGAAAACAACACTACAGCTTGTTCCTTCTTGCAGGCACATCCTAGTGACAGGGAGCTCAATTTTACATAGGCCTTTATAGTATTTACTGGTTCAATCACATAGGGAGCTCTTGATTCTTACCTACAATCATCAGCTCTTGATTCTTACCTACTATCTCAGAGATTAAACTGGACATGCTAATAGAATTCACACTCTTAAGAAGACCAAAAAGCTGAGGAAAGAGAACGAATTTCAAAGACTGCCATACTCTTTCATCAAAGAAAGACAAAGAATCTGACCACACACATAGCTCAGCACTGCTATAGCCTACAAACAACAAGTAACTGAGAAGACCACCATACTAGCACTATCCATAACAAAGGCTACTATCCCAAACCTATACTGCAACAAGCAAAGCCAAAGGTCCTTAGCCAATATATGCTATAGACACTCTTTTATGAATGGGGGAGGTGGAACCACATTTTGGAGAAAATCCAAAATAAGAAGAGACATCTGCCTCAGATAAGAAGGATTCAATGAAAAACTCCAAAAGTAAGAAAAATCAGAGCGAAAGTATACCCCCAATAGGGAGCACTAGCTCTTTTTTCTCCTACAATAGATACAAAACAAAATGAAAATATTGAAATGATAAAGAATTTGAAACATACATTGCATGGAAATTCAAGAAAAAAAATGGAAAACTAAGTCAAAGAAACCAGATAAAATTCAGAAAATGATTCAAAAATTCACTAAAGAGATCCACATATATTAAAAAGAAGAACTACTGGGAAATGAAAAATATATATATATATATATATAGTTAAATTAAATACAAAAGACAATGCAAAGTTTTAAAAAATAGTCTAGACTAGGCTTAAGTAAGAATCTCAGAGGTTAAAGACAAATATTTTAAACTAAATCAGTCAGACAAAAATAAAGGAGAATTAAGAGGAATGAACAAAAACTATAATAAATACAGGGTTATGTGAGGGGAGGGAAGTATATATAGGCATCACTGAGGATGAAGAATTCACACCAGCTCTTAAAAATGTATTTGAAGGAATATTTGAGTAAAATTGATTTGGTCTTCCTAGATATTTAGACATCCAGATACAAGAGGATCAAAGAATACCTGAGAGATTCACCACAAAAAAAGAAATCACCAATCATCAAACTGGTCAAAGTCAACACAAAATATGAAGTCCTATAGGCTGTGATGTGAAAACATCAAGTAAAATACAAAGAAAAAAATTTACAAACTCAAAAGGATAGGTGTCCAATATTCAGTATTCTTAAACAGAACAATGGCCAGCCTAGAATTTTGTGTCCTGTAAAAAGAAATTTTCATATATAAAGGAGAAATAAAGACTTTTCCAGACAAGCAAACACTGAGAGAATTTTTCAAGGACATAACTACCCTGCAAAAAATAATGAGAGCCAAATTATACATGGATCAGCACAATAGACACCTACCACTGTAATATCCCCCAAAAGCCAAATCTCAGAGCACATATACAACAATAGCATAAGAGGAAAAAACAAATCAACAAGGTATTATCTAACAGTATGAACAAAAAAGTGTCTCACATATCAATTTTATCAATCAACATTAGTTGTTTGAACGCCCCACTGAAGAGACATAAGGTTTCTGAATAGATGATAAAATGCAACTCAAGTATCTTCTGTCTTGGAGAAACACATCTAAACCAAAAAGACTCATCTAGACTCAAGATGAAGGGATGAAAGAAAAGTATTCAACACAAATGGAAACCGTGAAAAGTGGGTATAACCATTCTCATATTAGACAAAACTGATGTTGAAAAAATAGTAAAGTATGATCAAAAAATGGTCATTATGTAACAGTAAAGGGAGAAATTCATAAAGAAGGCATAATAATACTAAATATTCATACACCTAACATAGGTACACCCAGAGTTATTAAGCAAATCTACTAGATCTCAGCAAAGTGATAAAAAGCAGAAGCATGATTACCAAGGACTTCAAAACCCCACTGAGAGAACTAGACAGATAATCCAAGCAGAAAGTAGGTATAAAAGCACTGGAAATAAGCAAAACTATAGAATAAATAAGCCCAATAGACATTCACAGAACACTTTACCCCAAAACTACTGAATATACATTATTTTCATAACTACATGGCAAATTCTTCAAGACTTGTCATAACTTAGCCCATGGAAAATGTCTCAAGAAAATCAAAGAAAGAGAAATCATATCACACATCTTCTCACCCCACAGTGGGAAAAAAAAATACTAGAAATCAACTCTAAGAAAAATACACAATTCTACACAAAATCATGGAAATTAAATAATGTGTAGCTGAAGGATTACTGGGTCTATAATGAAAATAAAAAGATTCCTTGAATTCAGTGATAAAAGGTATACAGATATCAAAATATATGAGATTCAGCAAAAGCATTGCCAAGGAGAAATTTTATAGGCTTAAAATCCTACATCAAAAAGAAAGATCACAAATCAAAAATCTAATGGCAAGTCTCATGGAACTAAAAAACAAAGATAAAATCAAACTGAAAGCAACCAAAATAAAAGGTATAACTAAGGTTAAAGCAGAACCAAATGAATAGAACACAAAACAAACAACAACCACAAAGCAATAAAAAGGATGAGTGGAACAAAAATTAGGTCTTTATAAAAACCAACAAAATTTATGGACCTCTTGATAGATTGGCCAGGAATAGAAGAGGAAAAAAAAAAACATATAGACTCAATCAGAAATAAAAAGAGGCATTTCCACTGATAACACAAAAATGCAAAGTATTATTTTTGAATGCAATTAAAATCTCTACATAAATAAACTTGAAAACATAGAAAAAAATGGACAAATTCCTGTGAACACACACTTCCAAAATTCAGTCAGGAAGTTATAGAACTCCTAAGCAGACCAAAGAACAGTGGCTAGATTAAAGCAGTAATAAAATATTTCCAAGAAAAAAACAAGCCCTACAACAGAAAGATTCACAGCTGAATTTTAGTAGACTTACAGAGAAAAGCCTGTACCCACACTGCAGAAATTATTTCATAACCTCAAGAAAGAGGGAATATACTTCAACTAATTCTATAAAACCAGAATCATCTTGATACCAAAGCCAGAAATGGACAAAACAACAGAAAATTAAAACTATGACCCAAAATCCCTTATGAATATAGATGCAAAAATCCTCAATAAAATACTACTAAACCAAATTCAACAGCTCATAAAAATAATAATAATCTACCAGAAGCAACTGGGATTTCTCCCAGGGATGCAAGGATAGTTCAACATACATAAGCCAATTAATGTGACTGGCCACATAAACAGAAGCAAAACCAAAGACTATATAATCATTTCAATAAATTCAGAAAAAGTATTAAACAATATTGAGCACTCTTTCATAATAAAAATTCTCAGCAAACTACACACAGAAGGAATAGATCCAAAATTTTAAAAGTTTTATATGACAAATCCATAGCCAACATCATACTTAACAGGGAAAAGTTGGAAGCATTTCCATTAAGAATTAGAACAAGACAAGGGTGGTCATTGTCACTACTTCTATTGAATATACTGCTAGAAGTCCCAGTTAGAGCAATAAGGCAAGATAAAAAAATAAACTGTATCCAAATTGAAAAGAATGATGTCAGACTCTGGCTTTTTTTGCTGATAATGTAATCTTACATCTAGAAAATCCAAAAACTCCAGGACTTGATAAATAAATTCAGCAACGTGTCAGGTTATAAAATCAATGTACACAAATCAGTAACATTTCTATATACCAACAACAGTCAAACTGAGATTTAAATTGAAGACTCAATACAATTCACAATAGTTACAAAAAAAATAAAATAAAATTCCTAGGAATACAGTTAGCCAAGTAGGAAAAAGATTTCTACAAAGAGAACTATGAAACACTGAAGAAATAAATATCAGATGACACAAACAAATGAAAAATATAATGCTTATGATGGCAAGCTAATAACCATAATGTACAAGGAACTCAAGAAAAGCAGCAAGAAAAAATTAACCAACCTCACTAAAATGTCAGCAACAAACACAAATAGAAACTTTTTCAACAGAAGATAGACAAATGGCCAATAAGAACACACAAAAAAAGAAGAACAACATTAGTATTCATCAGGGAAATGCAAATTTAAACAACATTGAGGGAGAGACTCTAAGATGATGGAGTAGAGCTATTTCTTCATCACTTGCTTTCAGTAAGATCAGGACAAGGGGACTCCAGCCACCTCTTACTAGATTATCCCATTTAGAAACATCATTGGAAGCACAGAGAAGACACCAGGGAACTCTAGGAGTAAAGGATGTTGGGAAGGATGCAAAACATGCATAGAAAGCAGTTGCAAAGGACAAAATATGACTTGGGGTGAAGGGATGAAAAGCCATATTTCAGGCAAATGAAAAATCAATAGAAGAAAGGAGGGGTTGTAATCTAATTTTTAACACAAGTAAGATTTAAAGCAACTGCAGTCAAAACAGACAAAGATGGACACTTCATAGTGGTCAAGGGAACAACACAACAAGAAGAAATTTCTATTTTAAATATTTATGCACTCAATTTGTATGCTTCCAGATTTATGAAATAGGCCTTAATTAGTCTAAGCAATATGATATCCTATAACACCATAATAGTAGAGAACTATAACACACCTCATACAAAGCTAGACAGATCCTCCAGACAGAAAGTAAACAAAGATACAAGGGACTTAAATATGACCTGACAGCAACTGTGCTTAATAAGACATACACAGAACATACCAGCCCAAAACTATGTAATACATGCTCTTCTCATCAGCCCAGGGAATGTTCTCCAAAATAGATATCCTAGGACATAAATCAAAGTTCAACAAAATCAAAAGAATTGAAATTATACCTTTTATCTTCTCAGATGACAAGGCAATAAAGGTGGAACTCAACTTCAACAAAATGTTCAGCGCCTCACAAAGGTATGGAAACTAAACAACCTTATGCTGAATTACAGTTGGGTAAAGAAACAGATTAACAAAAGGAAATCATTAACTTCCTTGAGTATAACAACTATGAAGACACAAGCTACCAAAACCAGTGAGACACTGCAAAAGAAGTCCTAAGAGGAAAATTTATTGCATTAGTTGCCTACATATGAAAAACAGAAAGAGAAAATATCAACAATCTAATTAATCATCTCAAAGAAGTGGAAAAGAAAGATAAATTCAAACCCAAACCTAGCAGAAAAAAAAGAAAATACCCAAAATTAAATCAGAAATAAATAAAATTGAAAACAAAAGAATCACTGAGAAAATTAATGAAACAAAAAGTTGGTTCTTCAGAAAAATATATAAAACAGATAAGCCATTGGCCAGATTGAGCAGAAATATAAAAATGAAATCTTAAGAACCTCAATCAGAAAAAAAAGGGTGGAAATAACAACTCATACCGCAGAGATACACGATATCATTCCTGACTACTACAAAAAATACTATGCCTAGAAAATTGACAATGTGGAAGAAGTGGACCAATACCTGGAATCACACCATCTCCCTATACCTAACCAGGAAGAAATATATCTATTGAAAATTCCAATATCAAGCACTGAGATTGCAGAAGAAATAAAAAAGCTTCCAGCATAGAAAAGTGTAGGACAAGATTACATCACATTAGAATTCTATCACACCATCAAAGAGAAGCTAGTACCTATATTGTATAACTTATTCCAAAATATTGAGAAGGAAGGAATCTTACCCAACACATTCTATAAGGTAAACATCACCTTGAATCCAAAACCAGAAAAATATCCAACTAAAATGGAGAACTACAAACCAATTTTACAAATGAATATTGATGCAAAAATATTCAACAATATCTTAGGAAATAGAGTACAGATACACATTAAAAAAATTATGCACCATAATCAAATAGGTTTGATACAAGAGGTGGAAGAGATGCAAGGCTGGTTTAACATTTGAAAATCTATAAATATAATACACCATATAAATAGAAACAAAATCAAAGAACATATGATCCTCTCAATAGATACAGAAAAAGCTTTTGACAAAATTGAGCATCCTTTTCTAACAAGAACACTTAAGAAAATAGGCAAAAGTGATGCATTTTTTAATCTGATTGAAGCCATCTATGACAAACCTGAAGCTAAAATCATACTGAATGCAGAACTGAAAGTTTTTCTGCTTAGAACTGGAACCAGTAAAGGATGTCCACTATTACCACTATTATTCAACATTGTGCTGGAAGTTCTATGCAATCAGACAAGACAATGATATAAAAGGCATCCAAATGGGGACAGAAGCAGTCAAACATTTACCCTTTGATAATATTATACTCATAAAAACCCAGAGACTCAACCAAAAATTACCTGGAGGTAAATCAATGTCCACAAATCAGTAGCCTTTGTATATGCCAATAACAGCCAAGATGAAAAGGAAATCAAGGCTGCAATTTCCTTCACAGTAGCTTCAAAGAAAATGAAATACACAGTAATGTATCTAACAAAAGATATGAAGGATATTTACATAGAGAATTATGAAACCCTAAGAAAAGAAAGAGCACAAGGCTTAACAAATGGAAGAATATACTATGCTCTTGGCTGGGAAAAATCAACATTGTCAAAATGTCCAGTCTATTCAATGAAACCTACAGATTAAATTCAATCCCCATTAAAATACTAACATCATATTTTGAAGAACTGGAAAAAATAATACTTTTTTTGGTATGGAACTAGAAAAGCCACATATAACCAAAGCTATTCTTAGTAATAAAAATAAAGCTAGAGACATCACCCTACCATACTTCAGGCTATATTACCAGTCCATAACATGGATTTGTAATAAAAATAGCACGAAATTGGCACAAAAAAAAGAGAGACGTAGACATATGGAACAGAGATGAAATCTGTCTCTGCTTGCCATGTGATCTTTGATAAACCAAACAAAAGCACACAATGAGAAAAGAATCCCTATTCAACAAATGGTGATACCAGAACTGGATAACCACATGTAAAATACAGAAACTGTACCCATATCATTCACCACTTAAATTGACTCAAGATGGATAAAATATTCAAATCTCAGGCACAAAACAATGAAAATCTTAGAAGAAAGTCTGGAGACAACTCTGGAGGATGCTGGACTAGGCAAAAGATTTTATGAAGAAGACTTCAGTGGCAATTGCAACAGCAACAAAAATTAACAAATGGGACTTAATTAAGCTTAATTAAAAGGTTCTGCACAGATAAGGACACAATATGTAAAGTAAAGAGACAACCTTCATAATGGGAAGAGATATTTGCAGAATATCAATCTGACAAAGGATTGACAATTAGAATCTACACAGAGGTCAAATTAATCTACCAAAAAAAAAAAAAAAAAAAAAAAAACAAACTACCCCATCTACCAATGGGCAAGCAATATGAACAAAACTTTCTCTGATGAAAACAGACAAATGGCTAAGAAACATTTGGAAAAATGCTCATCATCCTTGATGTTCAGAGAAATCAAAACGACCATGAAATATTGCCTAACCCCAGTGAGACTATGTAGAGGAATGGACACCATGCTTACAAGGACAGTTACTGATTCTTATCACATTAAAAGGAAATGCTGAGAACAGGACAGTCTCCTGGAAAGCCTAGAGACATTTTGTGACTTAGGGGCAGTAAGTTGATGCTTGGTATTTCTTCATGGAGGAAGTGGGAAAAGAACACATGAGGAAAAAGCATGTGGCAATCATTACACATGCAGCCCTCCACACCTATTGTGTATAACTTTAATAAATAGCCATTGTGGAGGGGGCTCAGGGCTACACTGCACTTGAGGTTAGCCCGCCTCCCGCAAGCTTGTACTTCTAATCAATGTCACACCTTGTTCCTTTGTGCAGCTACCGAGACCAGGGCCATAGGGATAGCAACAAGAATAGCCCACATCACAAAGTCTCAAAGATATAGATGTTGGCATGGATATGGAGAGAAGGGAACACTTTTAGATTGCTGGTGAGATTGCAAACTAATGCAACCTTTTTAGAAGGAAGTATGGAGAATTCTCAGAGAACTCAAATTAGACCACCCATTTGATCCTGCAATCCCAAAAAAATCCTTTTATCATAAGAACCTTTGCACTACACTGTTTATCACAGCTCAATTTACAATCACCAAAATGTGGAAACAACCTAAATGCCCACCAACCCAGGAATGGACTAACATACAGTGTATATGTATGCCATGGAATGCTATTTGCTATCAAAAAAGGTCGAGACTTTACATCTTTTGTATTAACCTGGATGGAGTTGAAACATATTCTTCTTAGAAAAATATCACAAGAATGGAAAAGCAAGAGTACCACTGTACTCAATTCTAATATGAAGCCATTAGATGATCTAATACACACTTACGTAAGAGAAAAACACAAATCAATTCAAGGTTGGGGATTGGGGGAACAAGGGAATGGGAAAAGAGAGGAGGGAGAGAGATGGATGTGCTCCCAATTCACGGGCACAATGTTAGGGTGTATGGCATCCTTTTGGGGGGGCACAATTGTAAGAGGGACTTCACCTAACAGATGCAAACATTGTAACCTAATTATTTGTACTCTCAATTAACCTGCAACACACACACAAAAATAAACAGAAACAGAAACTACACAAATAAACAAAGGACTTAAATGGGACCCTAGAACAATTGGGCTTAATAGACATATACAGAATGTATCAGTCTAAAACTATTGAGTATTTATTTTTCTCATTAGCTCATGGATCATACTCCAGAATTGATCATATTCTATGTTGCAAATAAAACCTTGACAAAATTAAAAGAATTGAAATTATGCCTTATGTCTTTTCAGAATACAAGGGGATAAAGGTGGAACTCAACTCCAACATAAAAACTTCATTCCCTCAAAAAAGCACGTAAGGCAATCAACTTTATCTTGAATGACAGACGATTCAAGGAGGAGATTAAGAACAAAATAATTAGATTCCTATAACAAAATGACCATGAATCCATGAGCTATTAAAAGTTTTAGGATACTGCAAAAGCAGTCTTAAAAGGGAAATTTATCACATTAAATGTCCAAATCAAAAAAATAAAAAGTACAAATCAACAACCTAATAAATAATCTCAAGGAAAAGAGCCATCTAATCCCAAACTTAGCAGAAGAGAAGAAATATCAAAAATTAATTGAGAACAAAAGAACTGTTTGTAAGATCAGTGGGAAAAAAAAGTTGCTTCTTTGAATAGATAAACAAAATGAATGCAATTTTAGCCAGATTAACTAGGAACAGAAAAGTAAGATCTCTTATAACCTTATCACATAAGAAAAAGGGAAATAAAAATAGATGCTATAGAGACACAAAAGACCATCTCTAATGCCCACTAAAGTTCTATGTCCAAATTTTACCTGTAGATGAAATTGACCAATACTTGAAGTCACACAGCATCCCTAGACTTAACCAGGAAGGAATAGACCTAATGAACAAACCAATATCTAACTCCAAATTTGTGTTAAAATGGCTCCCAAGTACAAAAATCCCTAGACCAGATAGCTTTACACTAGAATTCTGTGAAAACTTTGATCTTTTTTCCCCCGATCAGGCCCAAGCAAGTTTTGGACTCATTGCTCCAGGTTTAGCAGGGTCACCACTCTAACTACTGAGCTACACCACGTAGCCTATCGAACCTTCAAGGAAGAGCTTGTACCCTTGCAATATACACAATAGGTAAGGTCCCACAGATTACCCTCCCTCCACTCGGCCTCCCCCCTCGTCTCCCCTCACCCTGTTCTTCCCTCCTTTATCCTGGGCTATAGTTGTGTTTTATCTTTCATACTTTTTCTACTATTTTTTTTTTTGAGACAGAGCCTCAAGCTATCCCCCTGGGTAGAGTGCCATGGCATCACAGCTCACAGCAACCTCCAACTCCTGGGCTCAAGCGAGTCTCCTGCCTCTGCCTCCCAAGTAGCTGGGACTACAGGCGCCCACCACAATGCCTGGCCTTTTTTTTTTTTGGTTGTAGCCATCATTGTTGCTTGGCAAGCCCAGGCTGGGGAATCGAACCCACCACCTTAGGTGTACATGGCTGGCGCCCCAGCCACCTGAGCCACAGGCGCCAAGCCTCTACTATTCTTGAGATACTTTGCTAAGAAGAATATATTCCAACTCCATCCACATAAACATAAAAGAGGTAAAGTCTCCATATTTTTTATGCCTGCATAACATTCCATGGTATACATATACCACAGTTTATTAATCTATTCATGGGTCAATGGGCACTTGGACTTCATCATGACTTGGCAATTATGAATTGGGCTGCAATAAACATTCTTGTGCAAATATCTTTGTTGTAAAATGATTTTTAGTCTTCTGGATATATACATAGTAGAGGAATTGCAGGATTAAATGACAGATCTACTTTTAGTTCTCTAAGTGTTCTCCGAAATTCTTTCCAAAAGGAATGTATTAGCTTGCATTCCCACCAGCAGTGTAGAAGTGTTCCCTTTTCTCCACATCCATGCCAACACCTGCAGTTTGGGGATTTTGTTGTGTGGGCTATTCTTATTGAAGTTAGAGGATATTTCAAAGAGGTTTTGATTTGCATTTCTCTGATGATTAAAGATGATGAGCATTTTCTCATGTGTCTATGGACCATGCACCTGTCTTCTGCAGAGAAGCTTCTATTCAAGTCTCTTGCCCTCAATGAAATGGGATCACTTGTTCTTTATTAATAAGTTTGAGTTCTCTATGGATTCTGTTTATCAAACCTTTGTCAGAAACATAACCTCCAAATGTCCTTTTTAATAGAACCTTAATCCACAGTTGTCATGTCAGCTCAAAAGTTGCTCATCGTGACTCTTTCTTTTATTTTGGCTTCTTTGATGAAAACTTTAAATTCCCCACTTTTTACAGTAGTTCTATCTTTCCAGTTCTCAATTTGACACTCTCTTGGAAAATCGAATGTATTTAAATCATATTAGTTCCTAAAGCTAACTAATCAGATTAGTGGGTTATGATAACACCCAAGGTAAGAACAAATTAATTAGGTCTTTCATACTTTTACCAATTTTCTCGTAGTTCCTCCCACAGATCTAACAAATAATCCTGTGAGTACAGCAAAACCACAATGTTACTCTATGGGGCATTTTCAACGTGTGCTATTTTGTTTTCAGGAAGAAAAAATAGAATGTGATATCCTTCATAAGTCTTTAATTCTGTAGATGGAATAGGAATTATTTTGATATTGGTCCTGTTAAAATTATTTATTGACTTTTTAAAACTCTAAAACCTGTCAATAATTGGTATATCTGCTCTGGGGACTCCTACACAAACATCCTTATTGGGAAAATGAAGTGGTGGTCTATTGAAGCTTCTGCTGATTTTGAACATTTTAAAATCCATTTCTTTGCTTTCTAAGAACCTAACTATGCAGGCTTAAAGAATGGTTGCAAAAATAGGAGTTACATTACATGTAAAATCAATGCAGTTGTAGGAAACACCAACCTTTTTTTTACTTAAGTAAAGTATCAATGCCAAGGATATTGGTGTTTCCCAACAAAGTTTTTTTCTCATAGTACATACATGAGGAAAAAATAGGCATTAAAATATTATCACTAATATATATATATATATATAATCACTAAGACATTTGCTTTAAAAAGTCAAAACAACTGTCCAAAATATTATAATGTCAAGAGAGTTAAAATCTTCAGAGACTGCTTTCAGAACACTTGTATTTTATAGCTGTGTGATCACATTCTATTGACAACCTGATACAGCATTTAAAAATCTGTATGAAACACACACAGACAAACCCTGGAAACCAATGTAAAAATTCAGAATTTCAAAGATGAATTTGGAATGTTGTCCCTGAAATGGAACGGACTGATACATCTTTTGTCATAGACAATAAAAGAAAGTGACTCAAAAGGTGGGAAACCTTCAATGGTATGGAAGAATGAAAATGAAAACCAATGAGGCATTCCTTTCATTTGAATTACTAGGCATCTGAGAGAGATGAAATAGACTACATAACAATGTTTATCAACTCTAAAAAGTGGTATCCATCAAGGCAATACAACATAATGAAAAAGGCATAGGTTTGAAATTAAATAAGTATTGGTTCAAATTTTATGTTTGCTGCTTATTAACTTTGTTTTATCATGGAAACATCACTCAACTTTTTTGAATTAATTGCACATCACGAAAGTACACATAATAATACTGAACTCACAGGACTGTTGTGAAAATAAACAAGAAGGAATTTAAAGTGTCTGACAACATATAAGACATATGTTAATAATTAATGGAACAAGGAGGGAACCAAAGGTCTGTTTGACTCCACAATTCCTCCTTTTCACCAGCTTATTTTATGGACTGTTAATAAGTTAAGAATGTTATTTACGTGAAGTTTAATTAAGTTTATATTCTTATGAATGATATTGTGTAGGTTATATTACCTTTTCAAGTCATTGAAAGTGGTTTACAGACACATTGTAGAAAAGGGCAAGGCATTCAAAAGTAAGCATCCTCTAGACAGAAGTCTAAAACATTTAAAAGGGCAAGGCATTCAAAAGTAAGCATCCTCTAGACAGAAGTCTAAAACATTCATAGTTATATTTATATTTAATTTTCTCAAGCATGTAATACAAGTAGGTTTTAAATTGTTGTTTCAGTCTAGGAAACTAAGACTTGAATTAATTTGCTCAAGTCCTTTCAACTGGTAGGTGGTAGATCTAGGATTCACCTTTAAGTCAACCTGATTCTAAAATCTTATTTTTTAATAAGTACATATCTCTTATTATTACTAATCAGTACAGAAATACTATCCATATTTCTTTTTTCCCCAGAATAAAATATAGAAAGATAGTATTTTCTTAAATTAATAAAAAATGTATTTGTGTATTTTATAAATGATTATATAAACAAAGAAAATTATAAAATACAGTTTTTGCACTTTGAACAGTATCTGAGGAACTGAGACAGATTGAAAGGATGGCAGGTGGGGCAGCACCTGTGGCTCAAAGGAGCAGGGCACCAGTCCCATATGCTGGAGGTGGTGAGTTCAAACACACCCTCGGCCAGAAACTGCAAAAAAATAATAATAATAATGAAAGGATGGCAGGATAAGACCCAAGTACAAATCTACTCTTTGGATTTCCTTGACATATGATGCCCAATTTCTTTCTTTCCTTCCTTCCTTCCCTTCCTTCCTTCCTTCCTTCCTTCCTTCCTTCCT
>NW_003852520.1:4910490-4946632 GCF_000181295.1 Otolemur garnettii
GCTATTTTTGTTGCAGTTGCCACTGCTGTTTTAGCTGACTGGGGCCAGGTTCAAACCTGCCACCCTCAGTATACGGTGCTGGTGTCCTACCCACTGAGTCATAGGCACTGCCCGATGCCCAGTTTCTTTGCAAAGTGTACTTTTCTCATTTTACCTCTCCTTTTCATCCTCTATAAGAATATAATGTTGACAACTAATATTTAAAACAGCAATATCTTACGGGTTAATCAATTTTATACACATACAATGTATACATAAAATTCACTCAAATTCTTATGACTTCAATGAAACTTTTCACAAATATTCTGTTTGGGTCTGTGGTCAAATCTATTTTGATAATGCTGGGTAAAATGCCACTACCATCATTACCACAACACTCTTACCAAGATATATCTGTCGCACTTAAAATCTAGGTCAGAACATATTTAATTGTGTTTTTATTCATTGTTTTTCTTTATTAGAATGTAAACTCCATGACAGCATGCACTATATCAGTTTTCTTCACTCCTCTAACCCCAGTGCTTAGCACACTAATCAATCTTATTTTTTATGAAAAATATTATTTGTTGAATGAATGAATCTAATAGGAAATGAGTAAAGTTCATTTTCATTTATTTCTTTCTCTTTGTATTAGAACATAAATGTTACTACCTTTGAGATTATTTGAAATAACCTGTTAAAGGAATAATTCAGATGTTCTCTTTGTACACTTTGATAAACTGGCCAGTTCATTGAATCCATTAACCAGTTGTATGAAACAACATTTCCATCATAAAATTCAATTTCATATCTTCATGCCTTTTCTCATGGTCTTTACAGGTTCTGCCTCAAATGATTTTTATTATTGCTATGGACCAGGAACTATTTTGTGGCTCCACTTCTCCCTTTTCTAAATGTGAATTTTTGTTGCAACTATCCTGTTTCTTCTTAACAAATAAATATTGGGTGAATGAATGGGAGGGAAAATAACTTGTTTCAGTTTATAGGTGACCAGAACACAAAGAATCATAACTGAATATAATAAAAAAGATGTATTATCTGATATAATGAACTTTTATATGAATGAACACAGCACCTACATAGGACTTTTGGTTCTCTCTCAGAAAGGAGCAAAATTTATTCTATACCTGGAATGAAGGGTGAGGATTATTACTTTAGTCAATAAGACAGAGTGTATCAGGAGATAGTTTGTTTTCTTATCCAATATCCACTTGCTTCATATGAACATACTCTTTAGGTAAGCTAAATATTACATTCATAGGGAGCTGGGAGGCAAGATCACTGACTAGAAGGTGCTTTTGTTGGACTGTCCTGGCTGGAAATACAAAAATTGTACTGACGTGAAATCAAAACAGTTGAAATTAGGGAGTATATCACAGGGAGAAGAATTAAGACAGATCAACAACTCAACTGAGACAAACTGCCAGGACAAAGATGAAAAAGAGGAAGGGAGAGAGCAGAGGACAGTTACACAGTAGACCACATACACAAAAGACAAGAACTGAAAAAAAGAAAAGGGTAAGGATGACCCCTTCTACCACCCAGAGTTTCTCAGTGAGTCGTGAACCACAGGAACTCCCACTCCACAGGAAAATACCAGTAGGAATCAAAGACCCAACTTCCTGGACCTAGGTGTAAACTCCTCTGGGTCTGCCTCCTCCCTGACAGAATAGTGAGTAATATTGGCTATAGCCAGCTTGTGGCCACAGCCCATCCACCCTTTTCTTTGGTTATAAGACAAATTGCCCCCTTCAAGGGAATGCTTCAGTCTCCACAGGCTAGTTGGAAATTCTAGCCCAAGTCAGGGAACGTGGAAGCACTGCCACATCCTCAGGCACCACATAGGCAAAGAGACTTTGAACCCTATCCAGTTCCCACAGAGAACACTGAAGCAAGTGTGACAGAGACCAGTTTCTGTCAACCAGCATACAGTGGTAATGACTGCTAGCAAATAATGTGAAGGAAGATAAGTCCTGCCTCCACAACATACCTGACAGGAACTCAGAGGCTCCTCTGCACTATGTGGCCCAGTCCACTGTAAGTGCCAAAATACCAGGCACAGAGGGAAACTGTGGCTCAACTAGCCTGCTTACTGATAGGTGGGATATATCCTAACAGTGGAGGGAGAAAGGTTCTCCATCTGTGCACAGCCCCTAGTCTAAAGACAACTCCTAGAGGTTCTGCCTTCAGCTTTGCAAGTATTGGATTAGAGATGGGTGGCCTAACTTCAGGAGACTGTTCTCTTGGAAATCCTGGGAGGCACACTAAACACTGCAGATTTATCTCCCCCAACTATAGGGAAAAAAAATCCAACCCAGCTTAGAGAAAAGAGGACCACTCTTAGGAGAACCTTACAAAAAGGAGAGTTGGGAGGCTGTATGTGGGAAGAGACAAAGGAAAAAGCAGTGGCTCATTTAAGCAATCTGGTAGGTCCTGGAAGGGATGGGGCAAGTGCCGCATCCAGGGCCTCTGAACATGATAGCAGTCACACAGATAAGGTATCCAAATGGTTCTACTAATCTACTGAGTAGCTGACAGAACAAGTAGCCACTTCGTATCAGCAGGCCCTGGAATAGGAGCAGAGACCCCCACCACTGGAGACTATGAAGCTGATACCAGCCCACTTGATGAGGCAGCCAAACAGTCCTAATACTTGCTAAGCTCTTCTTGTAGTGGGGAATTTGCTCAATGTTTGCTTCCCAGTAGAAGATTTGATTTCTCCACAAAATATGAAAATTAGTTTTAGCAGGATACAGAATCCTGGACTGAACGTTGCCGTTTTAAAGAAGGTTAAGGAAAAGTGACTACTCTCTTCTGGCTTGTTAGGTTTCCACTGAAAAATCCATGTCACCCCAGTGTTTAATGTTTTTTCCTTGTAGGTAAGAAGTTGCTGATTTCTGGCTGCTTGCATAATTTTCATTTGCAAGCATTCATTCAAAATCTTTCATTTATACTTTGGCCAATTTAATTACAGTATGTCTAGGAGATGCTTTGCTTAAATTGAGACATCCTGTGGTGCTGAAACTATCTGGCATCTGTATTTCTGGGTCTCTCACTATGCTTGGGAAGCTCTCCACCATGATGTATTCAAGTAGAGCTTTCACGCTTTTAGGACTCTCTTGTTCTCCTTTCGGGATCACTAGGATTCCTGTGTTTGTGCACTTCTTGTAGTCTCACATCTCTCTAAGGACTGCTTTTGTTCCCTTCTTTTTTGCCTCTTTGAATGATTGGTTTACTCTGACTCTTGTCTTCAAGTTCTGAGATTCTTTCTTTTCCATGTTATATTCTTTTGCTGAGCCTTTCTACTGTGTTTTGAAAATTGTTGACTGCCTCTTTTGATTTCTTTCTGTTCTATAAACTTTCTGATTAAGTCCACATTCTTGGTGACTTTGTCTTTAATTTCATTGATTTCTTGAGACAATTTTTGAACTTCTTTTTCCATCTTCTCTTCAATTTCACTCATCTTATTTGGCATCTGTAATCTGAATTCTATTTCTGTCATTTCAACCACTTTTTATGGATATTATTTTCAGCTGCATCTCCCCTTGTAATCTCTTGGGGGAGTTTATCTGCTCTGATTTTTCATTTTTCCACAGTTCTTCTGCTGATTACTCCACATATGTTTCCAATTTATTTATTTATTTATTTTATTTTTAAGCTAAAATGTTAGGGTTTCTCTAAATTGTTGTTGAGAGATATTCTATTTGGGTTCTCTTAGGCAGCTCCCAAAGGGCAGCTGGTGCCTAAATGGCAGATCCTGGGCCAATCCTGTAGTAAACCTATCTGCTGGCAACAGTACTGTTCAACTGGCTCTGAGGCCTTTTGGATATCGAGTAAGGTGGGCTTGTGACAGCATCAGAGCCCCAAAGTGCAGAGTACTCCATGCTCCTTCTAGAACTTGCTCATGCGAAATGGCTACTCCTTGTTCCACCAGCTGCTCAGCAGGTATTAGACCTGTTTGGCTGCCTCATCAGGTAGGCTGGTATCAGCTTCATAGTCTCCAGTGGCAGGGCTCTCCACTTCTATTCCAGGGCCTGATGATTCAAAGTGGTTACTTGTTCTGTAAGCTCTTCAGTAGCTTAGTAGAACCATTTGGATGCCTTTTCTGTGTGACTGCTATTACCTTCAGAGGCCCTAGATATGGCACTCTCCTCACCCCTTCCAGGACCTACCAAAGTAAAGTAGCTGCTTACTACACTTTTTGCCTGCTCAGCAGAGATTTTGAGCTGTTTGAATACTAAAACATGCTGGCTGATAACAGTTTCAAGGGCCCTGAGGCATGGAGTTCAACATGTGCTTTCCAGGGCCTGTCAAAGAAATGCAGCAGCTCAGTTGTTATGTTGATCTGCACAGTGGGATTTTAAAACCACTTGAAAACTAAAATTGGAGTGCTGGAATCAGGTCCAGAGGCCTCTGATTCCCTTCACCACTGATTGCTTAAATGAGCCACTGCTTTTTCCTTTGTCCCTTCCTATGTGAAGCCTTCCAAAGCTCCTCTTCAGGAGGAGCTACATCATGTGAGATTCCTTCAGTACCACCATTCTTTTGTCTAGTCTGGTTTGGATAGTTCTAGGAGCATGTCCTTCAGCTAACACTTTTAGGTTGGGGCAGCTCTAAGATTTCAAGGGTACTTTTCTCAGTCCAAGTGTTTGTCCTGCTAGCAATGGATTCAAAACGCCACAGCTTCCACTTGAAGTTGGGAAGGAGAGTCTGAAGCTTGCCATATACCTACCAAGATTTCTCAGAGAAGGGTTATCTGAGGTTAGGCTAGCCACTCTCTCAGCTAGTAGGTTCAAAGCTGAGAATTGATCCTCAGGTCATGGGCAGTATACAGATGTTGGTTCCCGCTATTTAGATATATCCTACCTACAAGAAGGTAAACTATTTGATCCAGAGTTTCCTTGTCAGAGGGAGGGAAAGGATATGCCAGGGCACTCTCAGTTCACTGGTCTACTCAGCAAAGAGGCCTCTGCTGAGTTCCTGTCAGTTATGATGGGGAGGCAGTACCCATCTCCCTTTTATTTTATTGCCAGTATTTATTCCCTCTAGATACTGAGAGGCGAGAGAAAAACTATCCTTTGCCATACTTGCTTCCACCTACACAGTAGGCATGGATGCGGAACAAAGTCCCTTGGCCTCTCTGGTGCCTGAGTGTGGGGAAGCATTTCCAGGCTGGCTGAGAGAGGCTAATATATCTGACATCCCTGTGCAAAGGGAAACAGGTCCCAGCCGGGGTAGTCTGTCTAGTAACTAAAGTAAATGAGGTATGGGCTTCAGCATAAGCCAGCTGGAGCCAACATTGCTCATCATCTGCCAGGCTGAAGGGGTACCCAGATGAGGCTACAACTATTTGCAAAAAAACTGGGTTTTTGATGCTTCATGGCACACTCCCATGGGGTAAGAGGTCCTGGGGTTCACTGTTCACAGGAAGCCCTAACATGGGGGAAGGAGTCCCCTTTACCCTTATATTTAGCTCTGGGCTCCTGCAAGTGTCATCCATTTCATAAACTATCTTCTGCTTGTTCCTGTCCTCTTTCTCATCTTTGTCCTTGCAGTTTGTTTTAGTGGGGTTGCTGAATTGCCTTAAATTCTCCCAACAAACTACTCCCCAATTTCAAGTGCTCTGAGTTCACTTCAGTCCAGTTTTCCTTCTTCTGGCCAAATTCATCTGATGAATGCTGTCTCTAATAAGCCATCTTTCTCCTCCCCTTTATTATACTATTTTGAAACTCTGTTCCCTCAAATCTCTATTGCCAGATGTTCTATTCCAGAAAATAACCCTGTTATTCTGAAAATTTGCCTCGTCTGTTTTCTTTGACTCTAAGGGTGGAAATGTATGTCATTATTATTGATCTTAAGATGAAGTATATTCCCTTCTATTTTCTCATTAAGAAGTTCTATGATGTGTTTATACTTGCTTAGTATTTCCAAACACTCTTGATTATTTTGTTAGAAGTTATGGGAATTGGGAGGTGGAGTGTGGCATTACCATGCTGTTTGAGAGAAACATATCCCCAAAAGTTCAGAAGTTTTCTTTAACTTGGGCATTAATTTTGAAGCTGATACTGAGTCACAGAATCTCTAAATCACTCTTTGCAGAGTATTAGTTCCCCATTTAAACTTTCTATATGCTTATCCAATGGAAGCTCCTGTTATAAGTTCTTGTCCTCATTCCTACAACACACACACACACACACATGCCCACATACAAAGAGATACACACACAGACTTTTAGAGGATCAATGTTTATCCTTAGCCATAACAATAGCAGCATTTTCTATGTGTTAGGCATCATTAAAGGGAATGTCACAAGACAATTTTCACACTCAAAATTGTGTCAAATTGCTAGGCAGAATTATGACCATTTTTTAAGATGAAAAATGTGAGACCCAGAAAAGTTAAATAACTTACCAAAGTGAGTGATAAAGCCTAATGGGTAATAATATAAAAATACATTTTAAAAGTACTTGAAGCTAAATTTTGCAAGTAATATAAAATATAGATTTCTATCTATGGACTAACACATACATTCTCTAATTTAGTATTCACTTTATGACATTTGTATATTACTACCCTCCTCTTAAAGTTGTGGCAAAAGGAACAGAGAGAATAAATCTTTTGTCTAGGGTCACACAACTAGTATGTAGCAGAATTATGATTCATAGCAAGATTTTTTGATTTTGTTTATTTTTTGAATTCATATTTTGTTATTTATTTTTACTTGTATATTTACAAATTTCCTTTTCCTTTATTAAGTCATATACACATAGATCATGAATACATTTATGTATTCATGAGGTACAATGTGTTGATATTTTTATACAATTTGGAATCCTTACATCAAACTAATTAATATAGCTTTCACCTCATTTACTTAATTATTGTGCTAAGACATTACATACTCTGATTTCTCTTCAAATCATATAAATCTTTCACCTTTTACTGATTTCTTTATTATTTATTTATTTATTTAATTGTACCTTACTTTAACATTTTTATTGTTTGGAGTTCATTGAGAGTACAAAGAATTAGGTTACACTGATTGCCTTTGCTAGGAAAAGTCTCTCTTAAAATTGTGTCCTATCCCAAAGAGGTGTGGCATACCTCTTCCCTCCATCCCTTTCCCCTCTCCCTCATTCCCTTGCCCTGCACCTTGAATTGATTTGAGTGTTTCCCTTATAAGGTTACGTATTAGATCATCTATTAGTTTTATATTAAAATTAAGTACACTGGATTATTGCTTCTCCATCCTCGTGATACTTTACTAAGAAGAATATATGCCAATTATATCTAGGTTAACACAAAATAATTAAAGTCTTCATCTTTTTAATGGCTAAATAGTACTCCATGGCATACATATACCAAAGCTTATTAATTCTTTCCTAGGTTGGTAGGTATTTCGGTAGTTTCTACATTTGGCAATTGTAAATTAAGCTGTGATAAATAGTCTAGTGCAAATGTCCTTATGATAAAATGATTTTTTTTTCTTCTGGGTAAATGCCCAGAAATGGAATTGCAGGATCACATGGGAGGTCTGATTTGAATTCTTTGAGGATTCTCCATGCTTCCTTCCAAAAATGTTGTATTAGTTTTCAGTTTCACCAGCAGTATAAAAGTGGTCCCTTCCTTCCCCATCCATGTGAGTATCTACAGCTTTCAGACTTTCTGATGTGGGCTATTCTCACTGGGTTAGGTAATATCTCAGGATGGTTTTGATTTGCGTTTCTCTGATGATCAGGGATATTGAGCAGTGTTTCAAATGTTTGTTAGCCACTTACTCATCTTCAGCAGAAAAGGTTCTGTTCATATCTCTTGCCCAGTGGTATAAGGGATTGTTTTATTCTTTTTGTTTGTTTAATATGAGCCCTCTGCAGATTCCAGTTATCAACCCTTTACAAATTCATAACCTGCAAATATCTTTTCCAATTATGAAGGTTGTCTTTTTGCTTTACTTGTTACATCCTTAGCTGTTCAAAAACTTTTCAGGTTAATTAAGTCCCATTTGTTAATTTTTGTTGTTAAGATAGCGACTAAATCTTTGTCATAAAACCTTTCCTCACTCCAACATCCTCAAGAGTTTTCCCCACCCTTTCCTCTAGGATCTTTATTGTTTTTGTTTTAGATTTAACTTGTATCCATCTTGAAATAATTTTGTAAGTAGTGAAAGGTGTGGGTCCAATTTTAGTATTTTACATGTGGTTATCCAGTTCTTTCAGCACCATTTATTGAATAGGGATTATTTTCCCCCACTGTATGCTTTTGACTGGTTTGTCAAAGATTACATGGCATCTAGACACTGATTTCATCTCTTGGTTTTCCATTTAGTTCCAAATGTCTATGTCTCTATTTTTTCTGCGAATACCATGCTGCTTTGGTTATTGTAGACTTGTAATATAGCCTAAATTCTGGTAGAGTGATGCCTGCAGCTTTGTTTTCATTACTAAATTTAGCCTTACATGTATGTTTTTTTTTCTGCTTCTATACAAAATGCAGTACTATTTTTTCCAGTTCATCAAAATATGATATTGGTATTTTAATGGGGATTGCATTGAATTTGTAGATTGCTTTGGGTGGAATAGACATTTTGATAATGTTGATTCTTCCCAGCCAAGAGTATAGTATGTTCAATGCCTTCTGAAATGCCTTGTCTGAGGGTACTATAATTCTCCCTGTAGAGATCCCTTACCTCTTTTGTGAAGTACATTCCTAAGTATTTTATTTTCTTCAAAGCTACTATAAAGGGAATTGTTTCCTTCATTTGCTTGTCAACTTAGCTGTTATTGGTGTATACAAAAGCTACTGATTAGTGGAAATTGATTTTACACCCTGAGATGTTACTCTATTTCCTGGTCACTTCCAGGAGTTTTGGGTTCACTCTCTGGGGTTTTTCTAAGTACATCATACCATTAGCAAAGAGTGAGAGTTTGACCTCCTCTGCCCCACTTTGGATTCTCTTTATATCCGTCTCTTCCCTGATTTCATTGGCTAGAACTTCCAGAAAAATGCTAAATTTAATAGTAGTGATAGTGGGCATCCTTTTTTGGTTCCAGTTCTACATGGAAAAGCTTTCAGTTTTACTTCATTGAGTATCATGTTAGTGTTGTTTTGTCATAGATGGCTTCAATCAGCTTAAGAAATGTGCTACCTATGCCTATTTTCTTAAGTGCTATTATTAGAGAAGGATGCTGAATTTTGTAAAATTCTTTTTCTACATCTATTGAGAGGATCTTATGGTCTTTGTTTTTTGTTTCTATTGATATGATGTATTATATTTATGGATTTGCATATTAAACCAGCCTTGTATCCCTTGGATGAAGCCTACTTGATCAAAATGTATAATTTTTTGAATGTGTAGCTACAATCTACTCTTAAAATTTTGTTCAGTATTTTAGCATCAATATTCATTAATGAAATTGGTCTGTACTTCTCTTTTTCACTTGGGTGCTCCCTGGTTTTGGAATCAAGGTGATGTTTGCTTCATAGAACGTGTTGGGGATGGTTTCTTCCCTTTCAGTATTTCTGAATAGATTCTGAAGTATAGCTACAAGCTTGTGTGTGTAGGTGTGGTAGAATTCTGATGCGAGGCCATCTGGTCCCATGCTTTGTTGTTGTTCTTGTTGTTATTGTTGTTGGGAGCTTTTTTATTGTTTCTGAAAACTCAGTGCTTGACTTTGGTATGCTTGAGAGATCTATTTCTTTCTAATCAAGTCAAGGGAGATGGTCTGATTCCAGGTATTGGTCCATTTCCTCCACATTGTGAAATTTCTGAGGATTGAATTTCTTGGACTAGTCAGAGATAATCTCTTATACCTCTCTGATATCAGTTTTTTTTCCTCTTTTCATTTCTGATTGAGAATATTAAAGATTTTATTTTTATATTTCTGATTAATTTGGCCAATGGCTTATCAATTTTATTTATCCATTGAAGAACCAACTTTTTGTTTCATTTATTTTCTAAATGATTCTTTTAATTTCAATTTCATTTATTTATTATTTAATTTTGGTTATTTCTTTTATTCTGCTTGGTTTGAGATTGGAATGTTCTTCTTTTTCCCTTACTTTAAGATAATTCATTAGAATGTGTATATTCTCTCTGTTTCCTGGATGTAGGCATCTAATGGGACAAATTTCCATCTTAGGACTGCTTTTGCAGTCCTAAGGGTCCCACAGGGTTTGAGAACTTGTGTCTTCATTGTTGTTATGCTCTAGGAAGTTAATTATTTCTTTTTTTATCTCTTCCTTGACCCAACTGTAATTTAGAATAAGGTTGTTTAGTTTCTGTGCCTTTGTGTGGGAATCAAAATTCTAGTTGGAGTTGAGTTCCAACTTTAGTACCTTGTAGTCTGAGAAGATACAAGATATAATTTCATTTTTTTTTTTGTTTTGCTGAGGTTTGATTTGTGTTCAAGGATATGCTCTATTTTGGAGAGTGTTCCACGAGTCAATGAGAAGAACATATAATCTTTAACTTTGGGATGAATTATTCTCTATATGTCTATTAAGCAGAATTGTTGCAGGGTTATGTTTAAGTCCCTTGTATCTTTGTTTACTTTCTGTTTAGAGGATCTTCCCTGCTCTGTTATAGTTCCCTACTACTACAGTGTTATAAGATATCATACTACTCAGGCTATTAAGGCCAGTTTCATAAATCTGAGAGCATTTAAGTTTGGTGCATAAATGTTTATAATTGAAATGTCTTCCTTTTGTATTATTTCCTTGACCAATATGCAGTGTCCATTTTTGTCTTTTTTTACTTTAGTTGCTTTAAATCCTCTTGTATCTGAAAATAAGATTGCAAACCCTCCTTTCCTCTGATTTCCATTTGCCTGAAAAATTGTTTTCCATCCCTTAACCTTGAGTCTTACTTTGTCTTTCAAGGCTAAATGTGTTTCCTGCAGGTGTCATGTTGATGGCTTGTGCTTTTTTATTCAATCAGCCTGCCTATGCCTATTCAGTGGGGACTTCAATCCATTAACATTTCTTCACAGAATTGATAAGTGTGGTGGAGTTGTATTCATTTGTTTTTATGAAAATCTATTCCTTACTTTTATTTTTTGCATCATTGTGGATTCTAGGTTTTGTCCTTTAGTTTCTGGTTGCTTAGTTTGCCAGTGGTTCATTATGATGGTCAGTGTGTAGAATAGGTCTAAGTATTTTTTGTAGAGGTAATCTTTTTGTTGCAAAGTTCCTCAATGTTTGCATAGCAATAGAAGACTTGATTTCTCCATCATTTTCAAAGCTTAAATTAGCAAGATATAGAATTCTGGGCTGAAAATTGTTTTGCTTAATTAGGTTATAGGTAGATGACAATTCTCTTTTTGTTTGAAAAGTTTCACTTGAGAGGCGGCAGTCACCCTGATGGATTAACCCCTGTAGGTCAATTGGCATTTACTCCTGGATGTTTGAAGTATTTCCATTTTCATCTTGACTTTGAACAGGTTCATGGCAATCAATATGTCTTAGAGAAGCTCTGTTTGAGTTGTGGGAACCTGGGCTTCGACATCCCTCTAAAAGGAGTGTGTCAGAATCTTTGGGGATACTTGGGAACTTTTTATTTATGGTATTTCTACTAGGGTTTCCATTCCTGTATGCCATTCTTCTTCCTCTTCTAGGATACCTATAGTTCTTATGTTTGAACACTTCCTGTAGCTTCATAATTCTCTCAGTGAAAATTCTGCGTTCTCTCTCTCTCTCTTTTTCTCTCTCTCTCTCTCTCCTTCTCCCTCTCTCTCTCTCTCTCTCAGTTTTTGGCTGGGGCTGGGTTTGAACCCACCACCTCTGGAATATGGGGCCAGAGCCCTACTCCTTTGAGCCACAGGCACCATCCTCTCTCTTTTTTTTTTTTTTCTGCCTCTTTACCACATATTTAGCTAAAGAACTTTATCCTCTACCTTGAAATTCTCTCTTCTGCATGGTCTAATATGTTATAGATACTTTCTACTGCAACTTTAAGTTCCAGGATTGACTGCTTCAATTCCTTAAGCTCCACTATATTATTTCTATATTCTTCATATTGTTCATCTCTGATTTGACTCTGTTTTCAAATTTCCTTTTGGTTATTTTCCATTTTCTCATAAATTTCCTTCATTTTTGTCATCCATATTGTAAATTCCCTTTCTGTCATTTCTAACATTTATTTATAGGTGGAGTCCTGTGCAGTAGCTACCTCATGATCCCTTGAGGGGGTTGCTCTGTCCTGCTTTTTATGTTGCCAGTATTTATCTGCTGTTTCTTCCTCATGAGTGTTTTCTTTGTGTCTGTTTCCTTATCCTACTTTTCCCTCTTACTTCCTCTTCCCCTTTAAGTCATCATGCCTCTGACCTAAGATGTTAACATTTTCTTTTGGTATAGAACCAACAGAAAGATTGAAGAAGATGAAAAAGAGAAAACAAAAAAGAAAGGAGGAAGTAAAAGGAAGATGGTCAAAAAGAAGAGAGGAAAAGAACAAAAGATACAGGGGTAATAATGGTGTGTAATAGGGTATTTTGACTCACACTCACAAATCCCAAACACTGTGGGGTTGGGTTCAGTGTGTCCCAAAATGTCCAGAGCTCTTTGCCAGGCTGAGCAGCCACAAGAATTGACCTCCACCAAGTAAAGAAAAAAAAAAATCACACTGAATCAAAGCAGTACAAACAAAAAAACCTTAAGAAATAAAATTTAGGAGAAAATAAGAGCAGCAGAAAATGTAGCAAAAATGAAGCTATATTATGAAAAAAGAACAATTTAAAATCTCTAATTACTAGAGAAAGGAGAAGAAAAAATGAAAAAGAAAAATCTAGGGAGGAAAATAGTTGAATATTTAAAAAAGAAAAAATGCTATATATATATAAATTATATATATATGTGTGTATATATATATAAAATGATATATATATATATATATATATAATGTATACACACACACGCACATTGCTATGTGTTCCCTAGGCAACAGGTGATCTGGGGTATGAGATGCTAAACACAACACTGATACAGCTGGCTAAGTTGGAGACTGGAAGCCTCAGTCTTCCCAGGGTGACCTGTTCCCATCTTTTTGACTTCTTGCCCTAAATTCCCACAGGTATGGGGGCCTGAAGCTCTCCCCAGACTCCATAATAGATATACTCTGACTCTTCTAAACCATGTTTTTGGCTGTGCAGTGGCTTTCCCAGGGAAGTGTGTGTCATTAATTTCTCCCCAGAAGTAATTGCCCCACTTATCAGGCATGCCAGAACTGTCCTGGAGCTAAGCCAGAACTGACCTGGAGCTGAGGGCCACAGCTTCAAGGTCACTTCCCCACAATGGCTGTGCCTAGCCTGCAGGTGAATAATGAATGCTCTGCTCTGCCAATGTCTTAGTTCGAGCCCCTGGGCACTATTCAAGATCATTTGCTCACTTGCTCAAATTAACTGAACCAAGAGTTCAGGTCCAAAATAAAACCTCACAGAGCAGGCCTTCTCTGTAAACTGTCACCGCTGCCACCACCACACAGGCCAGCCTCTTCCAGCATGGAAATACTCACCCTTGTGTACCATTTCACCACTGCTTCCATCCTCATCTTGGGATTGTGAAGTTTCCCACTACCTCCCTGTGTCCCTGAAGTGATGTCTCTGGGCAGTACCCACAAGCCAGAGGTGCCTGAAGTCTTTTCTCTCCAATCTCACCATGCACAGCTGCAAAGAAGCTGTCTCTAGTCCACCATCTTGCTCCATCCCCATCCCAATATCGTCTGATTTCTAAACCTGGATTCTTTCCACTCTAACATGAACACAGAAACCTGGTAAATAACCAGCATGTTATTCACTATTCCTCTCCAATAAAACAAATTGTTCAATGATTACATTCTCTCTCTCTCTCTCTCTCTCTCTCTCTCTCTCTCTCTCTCTTTCCAGCATTAGATATAGTTTATGCATCATTTCTGTTTACAGCACTGATTTACTGGACATATATGGCAGTTTGCTTCTCTGAATATTACATGTTGATAAAACAAATTAAAAATGAGCTACATATGTTTCAGAGACTCAGTAAAACAGTGACATAGAACATTATTAGTGTTGACACTCTGGAGAAAGAGTTTCAGCCTTTGTTTAAACAATAGAAATAAATGTAGTGTCATTGTAACTAACAAGTTCAGTATTAACATCACTGCACAGGATAGATAGTTCTAAGCTACTTATGTCATATCCAAAAATTGAATGAACAGAAAATATTTACTGAATACCTACTAGGCTGCTAAGTGCTAAGGTTATAAAGAATGATGAAGTTCTTGTTAATTCATTGAAATTTTTTAGGTTCCAAATACATGACAGGCAATGTTTCAAGTAATAGGAATATAGTAGTGAACACATCTGGCTTCCATGAAGCTTATATTCTTGTGAGGGTGAGATAGAGAATAAATGGGGTAAATAGAAAAAGAATAAAGTCATTGAAAGTTATGATAAATGTCATAAAATAAACAAGGATTAAATATAAAGAATGGCAGAAAGAAACGGGATCTACTTTAAATCAAGTTGTCAGAAAAGAACCCTCTAAAAATGACATTAGAACATATCCTACATTTAAGGGGTATATATATTAGTTGTTTGCATACCATACATCATGATCAAGAATAATATTTCCTTTTAAAGCTTAATGTAATGGGGACTAGAAATGGTTAATAGAAAACAACAAAAGCAATTACACTTATCAAGAACCAATACATAATAATAGTATTGTTTCTTTGACCACTCTGAAGTATCCATCTTTGTCTTTCTTAACTATGACTGCTTGGAATCCACTTGTATCTGAGAATAAGATTGCAACCTCTCCTTTCTTCTGATTTCCATTTGCTTAAAATACTGTTTTCCATTCTTTAACCCTGAGTCCTGATTTGTTTTTCAGGGCTAGGTGTGTCTCCTAGAGATAGCATATGGATGGCTTGTGTTTCTTTATCCAATCAGCCAGCCTGTACCTCTTCAGTGGGGAATTCAATCCACTGACATTTAGTGAGAGTATTGATTAAGTGTGGTAGAATTATTTTTGTCTTATGATGACATAGTCTGTTGTATAGTTTTATGCTTTGAGCCACTGTGGAAGCTAAGCCTTGGCCTTTGGTTTCTAGGTGTTTACTTTGGTGGTGATGCATTGTGATGTTCAGCATTGAGAATAGGTCTAAGTATTTCCTGCAGATCTGGTATTGTTGTGACGAATTTCCTCAGTGCTTGTATCTGCAAAAGATTTGATTTCTCCATCACTCTTGAAGCTAAGTTCAGCAGGATACAGGATTCTAGGCTGAAAATTGTCTTATTTAAGGATATTAAAGATTGATGACTATGCTCTTCTGACTTGGAACATTTCAGTTGAAATGTATGCTGTCATCCTAATGTTCTGCCCCTACAGGTCAATTGGAGCTTACTCCTAGCTAGTTGTAGAATTTTCTCCTTGATCTTGACTTTCAACAGGTTCATTACAATGTATGTTCATGAGGCTCTGTTAGAGTTGAGATGACTCAGGGTTCAATATCCATATGAAAGAATCTTTAGTAAAACTTGGAACATTTTCATTTATGTTAGTCTCCAGTAGGGCTTCCATATCTTTGGGGCAATCTCTTTCTCTTCAAGTATTTCTACTATCCATATGTTTGAATGTTTCATGGAATCTCATAGTTCTGTAAGTGCCTGCTCTGCTTTCACTCTCTTTTTTTTTGACTCTGTAACTGCCTATGTTAACTCAAAGACTTTATCCTCTAACTCTTATGTTCTTTTCCATTGTCTAATCTATTTCTGATACCCTCTACTGCATCTTTACATTCCCTGATTATCTCCTTTATTTCTTTCAGCTCAGCCATGTCCATGCTATATTCGACATATCTCTCATACAATTTTTGATTGTATCTTTGTATTTTCTCATTGATTCCCTTTATTGTCTTAATCATCCATATTTTAAATTCTCTTTCAATGAGATCTTTTAATTCTTTATAGTATGATTCTTCTGTAAACGCTGTCTTGTGCTGCCTTGGAGGAGTTGCTCTATTTTGGTTTTTCATGGTGGCTGAATTTTTCTGTTGGTTCTTCCTCGTGTGTGTGTTTTCTTCTTTTCAACTCTTTGTGAACCTTTTCCCTTCTCAGTTCTTCATTTGCTTCAAATTCTCTTGTCTCAGAGTTTCTGTGATAAAAAGACCTCTTGATGTGAGGCCAAAATGAGGAGAAAGATAAGGAGCAGGCAGAGAGAAATAGGGGTAAAAGAAAGAGTAAAGAATAAGGAGAGAGTAAAAGAAAAGAAAAAGAAAATAAAGGGATGAGAGAGACAGAAGAAAGAAAAAAATGGAGAAAAGGACTCAGGGTGAAGGGATGGAAAGTTATATTTCAAACAAATGGAAATCAGAATAAAGGAGTTGCAATCTTATTTTCAGATAAAACTGGATTCCAAGCAGCCATAGCTAAGATCGACAAAGTTGGACACTTCATAGTGGTCAAAGAAGCAATACAACAAGAAGACCATTCAAATTTAAATACTTATTCACCTAACTAAAATGCTTCCAGATTTATGAAACAGACTTTGAGGGGTCTGAGCAATATGATACCCATAACACCAAAATAATCAGGAACTTCAACACCTCTCTTACAGAACTGGACAGATCCTCTAAACAGAAATTAAACAAGAATACAAAAGACTTAAATGTGACCGTAAAACAAATAAGATTTATTGATATATACAGAACATACTGTCCCAAAGCAAAAGAATATACTTTTTTTTTTTTAATCAGCTCATGGCACATACTCCAAAATAGATCACATCCTATGTTACAAATCAAACCTCAGCAAAATTAAAGGAATAGAAATTATACCATGTCAGTTCTCAGACCAAAAGGCTATAAAGGTGAAGCTCCACTCCAACAAAAACATTCATCCCCGCACAAAGTCTTGGAAATTAAACAACCTTGTGTTAATGATAGTTTGGTTCAGGAACTGATAAAACAGGAAATTGTTAATTTCCTCAAACATAAGAATGAAGAAAACACAAGTTACCAAAACATGTGGGATACAGCGAAAGCAGTCCTGAGAGGAAAATGTGAGGCACTAGATCCCTAAATTTGAAAATCAGAATGTGAGCATATCAGCATACTCACAAATCATCTTATAGAATTGGAAAAAGAAGAACAATCTAACCCTAAACCCAGCAGAAGAAAAGAAATACCCCAAATTAAATCAGAGATTAATGAAATTGAAAAGAAAATAAATCATTCAGAAAATTAACAAAAAAAAAAATTTGGCATTTTAAAAAGTAAATAAAAATACATAAAACTTTGGCCTGACTAATTAGAAACAGAAAAGTGAAATTTCTAATAACCTCAATCAGAAATGATAAAGGAGAAATAACAATAGATGCCACAGAGATACAAGAGATTTTCTCTGAATATTACCAGAAACTCTATGCCCCAAAATTTGACAATGTGAAGAATATGGATGAGTACTTGGAATTACACCCTCTCCATACACTTAATCAAAAAGAAATAGATTTTCTGAACAGACCAATTTCAAGTATTGAGATTGAGGAAACAATAAAAAAAACTCCTGCCAAAAATTGCCTTGGTCCACATGGCTTCACACCAGAATTCTATCAAACCTTCAAAGAAGAGGTTGTACCAATACTACAGAAACTATTCCACAAAATTGAGAAGAAAGGAATCTTCCCCCAACATATTCTAGGAAGCAAACATCATCCTGGTAACAAAACCAGCAAAAGACCCAACTGAAAAGAAGAATTACAGACCAAGTTCACTAATGAATATAGATTCAAAAATTCTCAACAAAATCCTAGCCAATTAGACTATAGCTTCTCATTTAAAAAGTCATACATCACAATCAAGTAGGTTGCATCCCAGGGATGCAAGGCTGGTTTAACATATGCAAGTGCAGAAAGGTATCATCATATCATTAGAGCAAAAACAAAGACCTATGATCCTCTCAATAGATGCATAAAAAGTGTTCCATGAATTACAGCACCCTTTTCTGATTAGAACTCTCAAGAATATAGGCAGAGGTGACACATTTCTTAAACTGATCAAAGACATCTATGACAAACCCACAGCTAATACTATACTGAACGGAGTAAAACTGAAAACTTTTCCACTCAGAACTGGAACAAGACAAGGTTGTCCTCTATCACCACTACTATTCATCATAGTGCTGAAAGTTCTAGCCAATACAATCAGGCAAGAGAAGGTAGTATAGGGCATCCAAACAGGGGCAGAGGAAGTTGAACTCTCCCTCTTTGCAACAAGATGATCTTATACTTAGAGAACCACAAAGACTCAGCCACAAGACTTCTGGAAATGATAAAAAGAAATACAGTAATGTCTCAAGATATAAAACCAACGTCCACAAATCAGTAGCTTTTGTATACACCAGTAACAGCCAAGATGAGAAGCTAATCAAGGGCACAATTCCCTTCTCAGTAGCTTCAAAGAAAATGAAATACCTGGGAATATACCTAATAAAAGAGATGAAGGACCTCTATAAAGAAAACTATGAAATCCTAAGAAAAGAAATAGCAGAAGATATTAATAAATGGAATAACATACCATGCTCATTGCTGGGAAGAATCAACATTGTTAAAAATATCTATACTTTCCAAAGCAATCTCCAGAGTCAGTGCAATCCCCATTAAAATACCATCATCATACTTTCAAGATATGGAAGCAATAATTCTTCATTTTGTATGGAATCAGAGAAAACCCTGTATAGCTAAGGCAATTCTTAGTAATAAAAAAAGGCCAGGTTCATTAGCCTACCAGACTTTAGGCTGCACTACAAGGCCATAGTTATCAAAATAGCATGGTACTGATGCAAAAATAGAGACATATACATTTGGAATAGAATAGAAAACCATGAGATGAAACTAAAATCTTAACAGCCACCTGATCTTTGATAAACAAAGCAAGAACATTCACTGGGGGAAAGAATCCCTATTCAATAAACGGTAATGGGAGAACTGGATATCCACTTGTAAAAGACCAAAATTTTACTCCCACCTTTCTCCACTCAGTAAAATTGATTCAAGATGGATAAAAAATCTAAATCTAAGGCATGAATCTATAAAAGTCCTCGAACAAAGTGTGGAGAAAACACTTGAAGATATCAGCCTGGGGAAAATTTTTATGAAGAAGACTTCCTAGCAATTGCAATAACAACAAAAATAAACAAATGGGACTTAATTAAACTGAAAAGCTTCAATACAGCTAAGGAGAAAACAACTGAAGCAACTACACAACCATCAGAATGGGAAAAGATATTTGCATATTATGAATTGGGCAAAAGCTTAATAACTAGAATCTTCAATGAACTTAAAGTAAACAACCAAAAAAAGAGCCAACAATCCTTCATATCAATGGGCAAGTGAGATGAATAAAACCTTCTCTAAAGAGGACAGATTAATGGCTAACAAGCGTATGAACAAAATGCTCAGCATTCCTAATTATCAGAGAAATGCAAATCAAAACCACTTTGAGACATCATCTAACCCCAGTGAGAAAGACCCACATCACAAAGACTCAAAGCTGCAGATGGTGGCATGGTTGTGAAGAGAAGGGAAGACTTTTGCACTGCTTGTGGGACTGCAAACTAATACAACACTTTTGGAAGGAGGTATGGAGAATCTGCAAAGAACTCAACTAGACCTCCCATTTGATCCTGTACTCTCATTACTTGGCATCTACCCAGAAGAAATGAAATCATTTCATTACGAGGATATTTGCACTAAAGTGTTTATTGCAGCTCAATTTACAATTGCCAAATTGCGGAAACAATCTAAATTTCCATTAATCCAGGAATGGATTCATAAGCCATGGTATATGTATATCATGGAATACTATGTAGCCATTAAAAAGATGAAGATTTTACATCTTTTCTATTAACCTGAATTGAGTTGGAAGAAATTTCTCCTAGTAAAGTATCAGAATGGAAAAAAAAGAATCCAATGTACTCAATTCTGATATGAGGACAATTGATGCTAGTACATGGTGGGGGCTGGGGGAATAGGGGAGCAGAGCAAGGGAAGGAGGGAGGGAGGTGTAGAGCCATGGTGTGTGACACACCTTGTGGGGGAAGAACACTATTATTAGAGGTACATTACTCAGCAAATGCAAGCAATATAACCTGGGTTTTTGTACCCTCAATGATTCCCCAACAATAAAAAATGCATATAAAATACAAATGCACTGCCTATATATGTACACATATAGAGATATTTCCCTTTGAACAGAGAATAGTTAAACCAGCATAATCAGTAATTAAGCTGTAATGTCATGTATTTTAGAAACATCAAGATATTATAAGTTTGAGGAAAACAATAATGCAAGAGTAATGTAGTAGGCTTTTTTTGTGATCATCATCTGAAAACTGTGATTTTCAATTAATTTCAATGAATTAATTCCTTATTGGTCTTCTGGTTACTAATATATGTCTGCTGTGCTATCTTTCACTACCAAATTGTTCTACCTTGCTTATACTTTTTTGACATTTATGGGACCAAATTTAGTGGCTCATAATCAAATTAGAAAGAGAAAACTACACAACAATTATTTGTATGACCAAAAAAGTTATCTGACTTTATAACAAAAGCCACTTATTGATTAAAAAATATGTCAAAGAATAAAGGGAGAAACAATTGCTAGAAGCCCTCAAAATTCTGACTTCTGATATAGTATCAAGTACATGTTCTCAATCCACTGTGTCAAAAGTTTATTTCAGGCAAACTAATGTAATGTTGTAGGATTTCCATTAAGCCATCAGGCAATATCAAAATATCAGCTCTCCAGGTGAAATTTCTCCAATAAGGGAAGGAAATGTAAATTGAGTGTCAAGAACAGCCTGACTTAGCTGAAGTTTGATGAGTTTACCAGAAATTAAGAGACTTAATAAAAAGTGTCTTAATTAATAAAAATTAAGAGCCTTAATAAAAAACTGAGTAGACTACTTAAACCTCATGCTGCTGTTTACTATGCTACAGCTAAAACCATAATGGACTATTGTAGGGCATACACAGGTATATCCTGAATGAAGTCTGCATCAAAAATATGTAAAGACTATATAGACAAACAAGTGATAACTATAAAGAAAGCTTTTACTATTTTTTTTTTTGCATGGCTAGTATATGTTTTGAATGGATAATACAGGAGATTTCTCCTGTTTGTATCATCTATCAGCAGTGTTTTTACTTAAAGCTGCATACATCTTAACTACTGAAAGGTGTTTATCACATTGAACAAGACCTTCAAGCTTGATGGTCAACATATTAAATAGTATTAATTATAACTATATTTATTGAGTATTCATATATCTCTTGTTGCATTTAATGTTTTAAATATATTCTTTCATGTGGCACCTGTGGCTCAAAGGAGTAGGGTACCAGCCCCATATACCAGAGGTGGCAGTGTCAAACACGGCCCCAGCCAAAACCTGCAAATATATATATAATTTATATTATATATATATATTTATATATAATAAAAATATATATTAACCCAAGAAAGAATATATTATATATTGGGTTAATTCATGGAATACAATTCATTCAATAAATTCATGGAGTAGCTGATGAGTGCTACTCAAAATGGTCTTTGAACCAATGCCAGTCAACGAACTGTTTACCAATCCTAAATGAGATAAGTATAGACACAGTTTAGAAATTCTGTAGCCACAGTGACATCGTCACAATACCTAAGAAAGTGCTTGTCTCATTGAACACAGAAGTTTTTTGAACTCACATGATGAGTCACATTTGATACAAGCTGAGTTGTAGTTATATATAATAGAATCACATTATAACATGTGATATTTTAAGCTTAGTCTGTCAACTAGACCCCAAACATGTAAAATCTGAAATCCATTTCCTTCTTCAAAAGACAATTTTTCTCTAACCTTATAATATCTGGAACTTATTATCAATGAACTAGTTGATATTGAAGATACATTTTGAAATGATAGCATCACTAATTTTTTAATATAACTGTTTTATTGAGGTATAATTCAAATGCCATAATTTTAAAGTGTAAAATTCAGTGTTTTTTAGTATAGTCACAGTTGTGCAGCTATCACCACAATCTATATTAGAATATTCCAAAGGGAAACCCCATAACTATTACCAATCACTCTCCATTATCCCTTCCAACAGCTCCCCCTGTCAACCACTAATCTATTTTCTCTCTATGAATTTAATTATTCCAGATGGTTTATATAAATTAAATTATCCAATATGTAGATTTTTGTGTTTGGCTTCTTTCACTTAGTGTAACATTTTCAAGAGCCATCCATATTTAGCATGACTCAGTACTTTTTATCTTTTAATGACTGAATAATATTCCACTTTATAAGTATACCACATGATGTTTATTCATTCTCTATTTCATCAACATTTGTTTTGTTTAACTTTTGTCTAAATGCTAAATAATACTGCCATGAACATTCATGTAAAGTTTTTGTGGGAGCACATGTTTTCCATTCTCTTGGGTTTACAATTAAGAATGGAATTAACATATCTTAAGGTAACTGCATGTTTAACACTTTGATGAAATTCTAAACTTTTTCAAAGTGGCTGCACTGTTTTTGAATAAAAGTCATAAAAAATAACTTGAGCTTGCTGAAACGTCCTTAAAATAGCTTTCATTCCTGTCAACATACTTTTGAGATGCATTTCTCTAAGTGTTATTAAAATAAAACGTAGAATAGTAATATATACATTATTTTTGTGAGCAGCAATATCAATCCAGCAAAGATTATGTAATTTAACTGAACAGAAGAAGACACGTTTGTCACATTAAAAACTTTAGATGTCCATATACACAGTGTATTTAAAGCATGCACAGAGGAATATAATATAGAAAAATCACTATTTTACTCTTGGGATCATCAACTGCCTATACTTCCACTTTTAATGACTAAAAGATTTTTTAATTAATTTCTTTTTTTCTATGATGTTTGTTTTCATTATATTTATGAAAATGTAATATCATGTCTGGAGAATATGAGAAAAATGTAGGCTTTTATTTTACAACTTTTTAATTTAATTAACTTTTAGTAATTCATTGGTATTGTATTTTCTAAAAGCATTAGTTAACAATAAATTAAAATTTTAAAGTCTTATCCTTCATCCCAACTTGATAAGTATTCCACCAAAATTGAAACAGAAAATTATCAGCAACAAAAAAGGGTGATTATGATGGTGGTGTCATTTTACACTTAATTATAATGGAGGCTTTATGAGAATGTAACTATCATTATTCTCTTATTTTATTTTCTTATGTGGATGCTGGAAATGTTAATTTTTTATTGTTTCAGGTTCATAAAGTATAAGAAGGATTAGATTATACTGTATGCATTTGTTAGGTAAAGTCCCTCTTATAATTGTGTCTCCACAACAAGAGATGTGCCATACACAATAAGCGCCCATCCCACTCCCTCCTCCCCTCTCCCCTCACTCGTTCCCCTGCCCCTACTTTAAATGGATTTGAGGTTTTCTCTTATGTTGGCATGTATTAAATTTTCTACTGGCTTCATATTAAAATTGAGTACATTGGATTCTTGCTTTTCCATTTTTATGATACTTTACTATGAAGAATGTCTTCCAACTCAATCCAGAAGATGTAAAATCTTCATCTTTTCAAATGCCTGCATAGTATTCCATGGTATACATATACCAGAGCTAATCCATTCTTGGATTGGTGTGGAGGATTTAGGTTGTTTCCACATTTTCATGATTGTAGATTGAGCTGTGATAAATAGTCTACTGCAAATATCCTTATGTTAAATGATTTTTTTCTTCTGTGTAGATGCCTAGAAATAGGATTGCAGGATCAAATAGGAGGTATAATTTAAGTTCTTTAAGGATTCTCCATACTTCCTTCCAAAAATACTGTATTGGTTTTCAGTCGCACCAACAATGTAAAAGTAATCCCTTTTCTCCACATTGATGCCAGCATCTGCAGCTTTGGTACATTGTGAAGTGGGCTATTCTCACTGGGGTTAGGTGATCTCTCAGGGTGGTTTTGATTTGTACTTCTCAGACAATCAGGGACAATAATTATTTTTTCAACTGTGTTTTAGCCATTTATCTGTCTTCATTAGAGAAGGTTCCATTCATATCTCTTGCTCAGTGATAGATAGTATAGTTTGCTTTTTTATTGATTAATTTGAGCTCTGTGTAGATTCTAATTATCAATCTTTCATCAGATTTATACCCTTCAAATATCTTTTCCCATTCTGAAGGTTGTCTCTTTGCTTTATATATGGTGTCCTTGGCTATGCAGAAGCATTTCATATTAATTAAGTCCTATCTGTTAATTTTTGTTCTTGTTGCCTTACCACTGAAGTCTTTGTCATAAAATCTTTCCCCGGTCCAACATCACTGAAAGTTTTTCTCATGCTTTCTTCTAATATTTTTGTCATTTTGTGTCTTATTTTTAAGTCTTTGAGTGAGTCAATTTTTGTGAGTGGTGAAAGTTGTGAGTTCAATTTCAGTCATTTACATGTGGTTATCCAAACCAATTTCATTAATTAATATCAGTGCAAAAACACTCCACAAAATCTTAGCTAATAGATTGCAGCTACACATTAAAAAAATATGCACTATGATAAATTAGGCTTCAACCAAGGGATGCAAGGCTTGTTTAACACATACAAATCCATAAATGTAATACATGATTATAACAAAGACCATATGATCCCCTCAATAGATGCAGAAGGAGTATTTGACAAAATTCAGCATCCTTTTCAAGAACACTTAAGAAAATAATCATAGGTGTCACATTTCTTAAGTTGATTGAAGTCATCTATGACAAACCCATGGCTAACAGAATGCTGAATGTAGTAAAAATGAAAGCTTTTCCACATAGAACTGAAACTAGATAAGGATGTCCACTATAGGCACTATTAAACTCAACATTGTGCTGGAAGTTCTAGCCAATGCCATCAGGCAAGACAAGAATATAAAGGGCATGCAAATGCAGACAGAGGAGGTCAAACTCTCACTCTTTGCTGATGATATGATTTTATATTTAGAAAAACACATGGACTTGACCACAAAACTCCTGGAAGTGATCAGGAAATATAGTAATGTGTTAGGGTATAAAATCAATTTCCACAAATCAGTAGCCTTTCTATACACCAATAACAGCCAAATTGACAAGCAAATGAAAAACACAATTCCCTTCATAGTAGCTTCAAAGAAAGTGAAATTCTGAGGAATATACCTAATAAAAGATATGAAGAATTTTTGCAAATAAAATTATGAAACCCTAAAAAAAGAAATTGCAAAAAACATTAACAAATGGAACAACATACCATGCTCTTGGCTGGGAAGAATCAGCATTGTCAAAATATCTATTCTATCCATAGCGATCTACAGATTCAATGCAATAACCATTAAAATATCAACATTATATTTTCAAGAACTGGAAAAAATATTACTTACTTTTGTATGGAAACAGGGAAAAAAATGTATAGCTAAGGCTATACTTAGTAACAAAAACAAATCTGGAGGCATCACCCTACCAGGCTTCAGGTTATATTATAAGTCCACAGTAATCAAAACAGCATGGTACTGGCACAGATATAGAGACATAGACATATGGAACTGAATGAAAAACAAAGAGAGGAAATCAGTATCTAGTTGCCATCTGATCTTTGAGAAACCAAACAAAAGCATACAGTGGGGAAAAGATTTCCTATTCAACAAATGGTGCTGGCAGAACTAGATAACCACATGTATTCTCATATTTTAGGCAGGAAAACTCAGTTCCATACAGCCATTAAGTGGTAAAGCCAAGAATCAGACCCAGTTTTGTCTGATTTTTAAAGCCTATTTTCTAAATCACTTCTACTTTCCCTTCTTTTTGTATCCACATATACATATATTATATTGAAATAATAGAAAATATAGAAATATAGGAGTATAGGCAAAGAATTATATTGGTAGAATTACAAAGATAATAGGAAAAAAAATAATCTGTTTTTTCCTCGAACCACTGAGTAGTAAGCTGGCAACATCATGCCTCCTCAATCCCAAATATTTTATTTTGTATTCTCTACCATACAAGGAGATAGGTTTCCCTTGTACAACATAACAACAAATAGCCATAAAAACCAGAACTTGATATTGGTTCATAATTACCACCTATTTTTTTAGACCCTAGTGGAGTCTCCCCTCTTTCCCTAATGATGTACTTTAATAGCAAAAGGATCCAGTTAACAACCATGTTATGTGTTTCATTCTCATATCACTTTAATTTCGTTCACTGAGAGACTTCCTCAAATTTTACTTTTATGGCTGTTATAACTTCAAAGCTCATAGGCTATTCTTTAGACTTCATCTCAATTTGTATTTGCCTAACTTTTTTTGTGATTAAATTCTTGTTATCATCTTTCACAGGAATATTCTTCCCATTTCATCCTATCAGGTGGAACATGATTGAATCTGTCCTATTACAAATGATGTTTCTATTGATCACTGGATTAAATTGGTGTGTTCCAGGCTTCTCTTTACTTCTACTGTAAAGTTATCAATTCTATCTTTTGCAGTTATTATTTTGTAATGATATAGTTTGAATTTATGTAAATATTATGCTCCTCATCATGCTTTCAATCTATTCATTAATATTTATTATTATAGATTTAAGCTTACATAGTTTATTAAATGGGTTGTGGTCTATGCTCACTTTCTTCCTGATTTAACCAGTGGTATCCCATTGAAGTTATATCCAGTATTCTTTTGACATACTCTCACCATCAGTTGAGAATTCTCTTGCTTCCTGATAAAAGAAGGTTTTTCAGGTTTATCTTGTACTTTCCTTGCCCAGGTCCTGGAATCAGCCATTTTCTGAAAGAGCCATGATTCCTTTTAGTAAATGATTTTATTCAAAAGAAGCCAAGATCTGAAAAATAGACATACTCACTAATATCAAGTTGTCACTGCTTACTGCTCCCAAGCCCTTTCAGTGGACAAAGTAGGCATATATGCAAGTTTGCTTTCATGTGTGAGTACACACACAAACATACACAGAGACATTTACTCTATCTCTATGTACATTAAAGTATGAGTTCACACTGAAAACTCTTGTTCTAATACATTAACAGAGTGTTCATTCTGATTTTCTCCCTTTTCATATTATTTTTATCAAATTTCTCCAAGAAGAAGGATCTGACTTCCATTATCTTAATGAATTATCTTACTTGATCACGTCCCTTTATGTGAACAATTTTGTAAAACCATTGTTCCACCTTCTCACATTCAATTGTTCTGTTACCCTAAGTTATTTCCAATCTGAACCCATATGGACTCTGTACTGGGTTGCCATCACTGCCCCATATGTGCACTCCAGCCATACTTTGACACCAAGAACTAGATCATCACTTCTATGTGGACTTTCATCTTACTCCAATCAAGCTATGCCACCCCCCCTCCAGGGTTGCCTCTTGATAGTTCCCTTCCTCACTCTACTTAAGCCTTGACATCATACCTGGGCTACTCCTCCATGAGGATGCCCTCTTTACCCTGCTCAGGAGGTAATATTCCATTCATTGCTCTTATGCTCTTATGCGAATGCTCTAAGTTCCCACGCTTTCCTCCGTCTCACCATAGCCCCACACAATCAGACTCAGACAACTGTATTGTATGCCCTACCTGGTGGCTTTAAGACTGGATTCTTCATGAAGAAGGGAAGAGATTAAAAGGAAATTGAAGAGAATATGAGGGATGGGTAGGGAAAGGAAAAGGGAAAAGAAAAAGGAGCCTGTGATTTCTTATTAAAAAAAAACAATAAAATTAATTTTGAACTTGAATAAGCACATAGGTTTCCATCATTGCTTTCTTGCACATCACACTTGTAATACTTCATTATGGGAGAAGATTTTCTAAAAGGAAAGTGAATCCTATTTGAAAGCTTTTCTGTTACTTCAACCTTCTAATCATTACCCACTACCACAATGCTGCACAGGAACACATCCTTCTTTTTCATTAGAATCACCAAAAGAGAGTTTAAGATTTCTAAGTAAATCACCAAAATCCTGCTCACAGCTGTCATATGGTGAATGGTCAATTTTCTCCAAGACCCTCCATGGAGAATGGGAAACAATAAAGAATCAAAGTTGTAAAAATAAGCACAGAACTTGTGTCAAAATGTATTATTTTTGCTTCAAAGGTGTTAAAAAGTTTTTAATTCAAAATAGGTTGCATTCCCACTGACTTAAAATCCACTGGTGGAAGCTATTGCAGAGTGGTAAACATTAATATACCAGGTCTCATAATAATTTATTTTTCATTTTTTCCATTAAATATAAACAGTCATCTGTGGAGAGGGTGTTAGGCAATCATCAGCCACTTCAAGAATACGATATATTCCAGCCATAATTATCTTTATCCTGATCTTCCAAATCAAAGATTTTGTAGAATTTTTTGTCATTTGTCTCTCCTGCTCAGATTCTTTCCTAGCCACCTGGTCTGTTACTCCAGGATAAACTTTTTTTTTTTTCCAATTCCAGACTTCTCACAAATTGTATAAACAATGAACATAATGACTTTCCATTCTTAAGTGAGGCACCATGGTTGATGGAGATAGGCATACCTTGGCCCAATCATAGTTATACTACTTATTAGCTATGTGAAATATGCAACTATAACCTGTCTTCTAAAAGGAGCAGAATAGAAACAATCTGTATGACTCTCTAAGGTCTCTCAGTTCTCTAGTTTTAAGATTTTTGAAAGTATAATAGAGTGACCATGATTAAAAAGAATGATCACTGGTTCAGCAATCACCTTTATAAAACATACATCTTACTATGTCATTTGATCCTTAATATATTCCTATCCCCATTTTTCATGTCCAAACCATTCATAAAACCACTCATTGAAAGTTTTGCCTCCTAAATATCTTTCACCTATATGCACGTCTCTCTTCTAACCTTGTCTAAATCATTTTTTTTTTTTTTTTTGCTTAGGTGAATACAACTGCTGCCTCAATAATGTGCATGAATATACCTATATTCCATATATTTTTGATATCACAACAGGGTAATTTTTCAGAATTCAAATGTAATCAAACCCTCTTCATTAAGTTTCCTATGCCATGAATATAGACTCATTAACGTACCTCTTTAAGCCCTTTATGTCCCATCCTGGAGCTATCTCTCTGGCTTAGTTTAGGAGCATCTCCTGTGTATAAATATTTATACTACACACTTGCCCCTCACCTAAGCCATACTGATCTTATTTTAATCCTTCAAACTTACCCTTCTATCTCCCAACTTAATATCGTGGCATATTACTAGTCTGTCTCCATGGAATGTTTATCTTTCTTTAAATATTCAATGCCAACTCAAACCATAAATTCACTTGAGCATAATATGCTCATAGAAGCCTTCCTTAACCATCTAGAATAAGTCAAATCTTCTTATGAGAAAATATCATTGACCTAATGCCTCTCCTTTATAACCCTATCACACTTGTAATTTTACAATTATTTCTTAAGTTATTTGATGAATGTATGATTTCCATAGTAGCCAATATCCATAGTAGTCATTAAATTTGTAAAGAATAGGTGACGTGTTTTCATTACTCACTACTGCATGCACAACATCTAACATAATATTAACCATATAATTCGGTCTTAAATCAGGTGACATGGATTATAGTCCCAGCAAGTATCTATTTTGGTATGCAATTCTTGACTTTTAAGGGATATAATCTCTCCATGCGTCTATCTTTTCATCTTTAATATAAAAGTAATAATCCCATATCACAAGGTTGTTTTTAATAGGCAAATAATATATAGTATAAGACAAGATGCAATTATTCATTTTTGAATTTTAATGTATAGCACAGTGCGTATCATACCTGTTAAGTGAATAAACAAAATTCAAGAAGGCAGTATTAGTCCAAAATGGGTGTAGATTGGTATAATACTGTCTGTGTTATGATTACAGTAACACTTCCAAGAAGATATAGATGGATACATACTAATGACTTCCTGTTTCTGATTAAATACACCATTTATTTCCTAAGAGTTTGTAGTTACAGTTTCTAATGGAAAGAAAATAGCCTCTGTCAGTGACCCTAAAATTATTTTCCTATAGTCCATGTAACTCCTCCCATGGCCTTTTTCTCTCTTGTGCCTGTTTAAATAATGGTCATTTTCTAGCAGAAACTCTTAGGTTGATGAATTAGTTCTGGGAATTGATAGTTTCAGAGATGGGATATATAACCATACATGACATCTGATCAACTCATCTTGGGAAGATCCATGAACTAGAACCCCTCCTCAGCCATAGGTAACAGGTTATATTTATCTAGTCCACAGGCAGGACTCAGGGAGGGAGAGGGAAAGAATCATTGCTTCTCTAAACTTTTTTGTGTGGGTATTGCTTCCACTGTTTGAACAAGTTCAATTGGAACTCTCAGCCAGAAACTGTTCATGGATTTTTGTTCTCCAGACACTACTGGCTGGGGCTGCAGGTTCATTGCTTATTTGAGTTTATTTGCATGGAGGGGTTTGGTTGCTGCAGCAAAGAGTGAAATAGTGGGTCTTGTTCATGTATTCCCCTCATACAGCTGTGGGGTCATAGCTGTTTGAATGTTTATACAGCAAAGGCTACAGGAAAATACTATGGCTCCTTCAAACTGGATGGAAAACAGACTGACACCAGGCCAGATCAGGCTGCACTCTCTATGCAAGCCAATCCTCAGAGACTCTCACTGCTACGCTAAAAGGGAGCTTGGTAAGGCTGTAGGGAAGGGCCACAAACATTAGCTCCAGCACATTGGTGAAGGAGTGATTAGGTCCAATTTCTGAGACCTCCAAATCATTCTCAACCTGCCAGTTTCCATTGGCAAATAGGTGTGTACACTCCCTAGAGTTTCCCAATTTGATTATTTCTCAATAACTATTCAGGAGCAAACTAATATTTCAACTCAAAAAGTGTAATTAATATTTTCAAAAGCTGAAAATATTCATGGGGAGGAGACAGCAGAATAATTTGACAACATGAAAACTTAGAGCAGATCAAAACTTCCAGGAGATAATAGGGGAGATACAGCAGAAAATACCATCCATAGAGATTGCTGGAATGTCAGAAGTAGAATTCAGAATATGGATGGAAAATAAGATAATTGGAAGTGAGGAGAAGATAAAGAAATCCAAAAAAAAAATAGTCTAAAATTTGTCTCAAGAAATTAGTGAATTTAAAGAAAAAGTACTCAAGGATAAAGACATGATGAAGAAAGATATAGCAGAGCTTAAGGAATTGAAAGAGACATTCAAGGAGTTTCAAGCCACAGTAGTTAGCTTCAGTAACAAAGTAGAACATGAAGAAGAAAAAAAAATAGAACTGAATCCAAGACTTTCAAACTAACCCAATCATTCCAAGAGGCAGAGAAAAAATAAAAAGAACATATTTCCTCAGAGAGTTATGGGATTATTTCAAAAGATCAAACATTTGAATTATAGAGATTATTGAAGGAGAAGAGGATGGTCCTAAAAATGCTGATGCTCTATTTTAAGACATCATAGTGGAGAATTTCTTAAGATTTGTGAGAGATTCAGAAATTCAGATAGTAGATAGTTTTAGGACCCTAACATGATTCAATCCAAACAAAGCATCTTCTGAACAAATTGTAACTAACCTTGATAAAGTCAATGTGAAAAAGAAAATGCTGTAAGCAAGCAAGTGTAAAAGAGTCCTACTACAAAGGGAAAATGTAAGAATAACAGCAGACCTTTCAGCTGAATCTTTTTAAACCAGAGGAGATTAGTTACTGGCCTCTAACCTTCTCAAAAAAAAAAAAAAAATCTTTCAGCCCAGAATCCTGTCCTGTGCTAAACTGAATTTCATTTGTGGTAGATAAATCAAATATTTTACTGACATGTAAATGTTAAGGCAATTTGCCATAATTAGACCAGCTCTATGTGAAGTACTCAGACCTATTCTTTATACTGACCAGCACAATGGTCCATCACCACAGTAAAGATATCCAGAAATTTAAGAACAAATTTTATCTTCTACAATGGCACAAGAGATAAAAAATCTCTAAATCTCTAAAAAATGAAATGACAAAATTGCACCATATCTATCAATTCTCTCAATAAATGTGAATGGCTTGAATTCCCCAGTAAAGAGACATAGGCTGCATCTGGACATTGTGGCAGGTGTCTGTAGTGCAAGCTACTCAGGAGGCTGAGGCAAGAGGATCACCTAAGCCCAAGACCTGGAGGTTGCTGTGAGCTGTAACATCATAGCACTCTACTGAGGGTGACAAAGTGAGACTTTGTCTTTAAAAATAATAAAATAAAATTTTAAAAAGTGGGAAAAGGAAAGAAAAGTCAAGCACTACAGAAAAAAAAGAAAGAAAGAAACACAGGCTGGTTGAATGGATATAAAATTTCTGGCCCAATATCTGCTATCACCATGAAACATACCTAACCCCTAAGAATAAAAAAGACTCAGGGAGAAGGAATCGAAAATAGCAATGCAAGCAAGGGGAAATAAGGAAAAAAGTTGCTTGCAATATTATTTGCAGATACAATTGGATTTAAACAAAGAAAAATAAGAAAACACTGGATGGACACTATATATTGATGATACAACATGAAGAGATTTCAATAATTAACACTTATTCATACAACCTAAAGGCTCCTTGATACATAAAACAAATATTAAATGATCTGAACAATATCATATCACCATAATAACTGGAGATTTTAACACTCCTTTGGCAGTACTGGACAAATCTTCCAAGCAGAAGCTAAACAAAGAAATAATGACCTTATCCAGGTGTGGTGGCTCATGCCTATAATTCTATCAGTCTGGAAGGCTGAGGCAGGTGGATTGCCTGAGCTCACAGGCTTGAGGCCAACCTGAGCCAGAGTGAGACCTAGTCTCTAAAAAAATAGCTGGGGGGGGATGTGGAGGTAAGATGGCAGACTGCAGCCAGCTTTCTACAGAGGCTCCTGTCTAGAAGGAGATTTAAAGGACAGAAGTCTAACAAGTAAGCCAATGGTTGGGAGCGGAGCCAAGAGAGAAGAATGAAGAATGCACAACAACTTTACTGAGGTGAGCTGCGACCCCAAAAATACAATCAAAAGGTACAAAATCCACCACGAAGCAGATGGGAGTTCCCTCCCCCACAAGAAGGACTCGCAGTTTACTCCAAACAAACAAGCAAGCAGAGTTCAAATATCCTCCCACTCTATCCCTTGGGAGAGACCCTTTAAAAACTTGGCCTCCTACACCTACTAGGGGACCATGACACTCTCCTGCCAGGCATAAAACTGTAAAACTGTATAAAACTGTATATATTCTCTACCTACAACTTTAAATTCCCAGGACTCCCCTCCACTCTCACCCTGAGGTTGGGAGGTCTGTCACCCATGGAGTTCAGATTCTTGGCCATTTTCTTGAAAGAAATGGAGGGAGAAAGGGCTCGTGCTGGTCTGTGCTGGTTCTGTGGCATGGGAGTGAGGAGGACAGTCAGCTGAGAGGGAACCATACAGGAGCTATGGTATCCTGAGTTGCATAGTGGCAGCTGTGGCAGCTGCGGCAGCACACACTCCTGAGGCCATTCTGGAAAGACATGCCCTGTCTCCCTGAGCAAACAGAGGAAGCCGGCATTTTGGTGGAGCAGAGTTGGGAAGTTCTGTGAGTAAAGACAAGCCATAAGTGGTATTGACCTGGGCAGAGTGAGTGCAGAGCCCTCAGACTTCCAGGGAGGGGTTAGCCAAAAGAATGCTTCACCCAGCCTTCAGGGGATTATAGCTGAGACAAAGGCAGTGGGCGGGCAGAGGTTAGACTTGACATCTGAGTGTAAACTCTAATTGCTTTCTGCCCAGGGCTGAGTTTTTTATCAGCTCTATCAGAGTCTGACCTGAAGAGGAATTTAACCGGGACAGAAACAAATTCTGTGAAGTTTCTCTGTCCTGTTCTGCCAGCAACTTCAGCCAGGTGCAGGACTGGAACTGAGTGAACTTCCCCAGCCTATACTTTAAACACCCAAGGTCACCATGCTGGGCTCAGATCTCCTGGTGACTCAGGCAATCCTAAATCCCAGGAGAAGTTGCTCACTGGAGTGAACTGGGTCACAGCCCTATGGGATTACCAGTGACTGGGTACAAGTTGTGGAAGGAGGAATCAACCTTCCTAGACTAATTCATTTGCTGGGTGGGTCCTTCTGGCCTCACGGAGTAATGGAGGGAGTCATATATGAGCTGCCAGCACACCCCTCCTATCTAGTTGCCGGAGACATTTTGAACTCTCCCACCTGATACGGGTGCTAACTGGGACAACTGTTTTGGACCCCTTGTCACGGGAAAATCACCCAAGGACTATCTAAAGTGGTACCCTGGGTGTATGGTTGAGGGAAGGTTTGATTTTCCTTGCCCAATTGTTGTTTGTGGGGGGCAGGGCAACTTAATTGCTGGTATTTCTCCACAGCTGAAACTTCAACCAAGAGTAACTGATTCACTAGGGTAGGACAGAGACCAGCTGAAAATAAGACAGAACCACTTAGCCCCACCACACCAGCAGGTCCTAAGTCTCTCAGGTTGTAACAGTGTATGGGTCCTTGACAAAGCTCAAGGGGAAAAGCCAAATGGGGTAAAATAATCATGGGGCAGAATCAGCAGAAAAGCTCCAGTAATATGAATAACCAGAGTAGATCAACCCCCTTAAGAAAGGAGTGGCAGATGCAACTGTAGATCCCTTCGTAAACAGATGGCTGAGATGTCAGAAATCCAATACAGAATTTAGATTGCAAATAAGATTAATAGAATAGAGGCAAAGATAGAATTAGAAATTCAAGGAGCATTCCAAAAGTTCACTCAAGAATTCAACAAATTGAAACACAAAACTACCAAAGATTTTGAAACACTGAGGCAAGAGATTGTAGCCTTCAAAGATCTGAAAAATATGGTAGAATCTCTTGGTAGTAGAATGCACCAGGCACAAGAAAGGATCTCAGACATAGAAGACAAAGCTTCTGAACGTGCCCAAGCATCCAAAGAGGAACAGAAATAGAAAGCAAAAACAAATCATTCTCTCAGAGAGCTCTGGGATAATTTGAAGAAAGCTAACATCTGCCTTATAGGAATCCCTGAAGGCAACGAAGTTGCTTCACAAAACACAGAGGTTCTTTATGAAATTATGAAAGAGAACTTTCCAGATATGCCAAGAGATCTGGAAATTCAGATTGCAGACAGCTTCAGAATCCCAGCACGACTCAACCCAAATAAGACAGACACATCATAATTAACTTCACTAAAGTTAATATGAAAGAGAAAATCTTGAAGCAGCTAGATGTAAGAAAACTATAACCTACAAGGGGAAGAACATTAGAATGACTGCAGAACTCTCTGCTGAAAACTTTCAGGCAAGAAGAGGGTGGTTATTAACATTTAATCTTCTAAAACAAAATAACTTTCAACCCAGGATCCTTTATCCAGCTAAATTGAGTTTCATGTATGATGGAGAAATTAAATACTTTAATGACATTCACATGTTGAAGAAATTTGCTATAACTAAACCAGCTCTCCAGGATATTCTGAGACCTATCCTCTATAATGACCAGTGCAATCCTCCACCACAAAAGTAAACTCACTCAGAAACTTTTGATCAAATTCCAACTTCCACAGTGGCAAAAGGATTAAAAATGTCCACTGGACTGTCAAATAACTTGATACCCAAAATTTTACCAGGCTTATCAATATAGACTCAGAGTGAAGGGATGGTCATCAATATTCCAGGCAAATGAAAAGCAGAAAAAAGCAGGTGTTGCAATTTTATTCTCAGATACAATAGGTTTTAAACCAACAAAAGCAAGCAAGGATAAAAATGTCCAATTTCTGCACAGCCAAGAACACAGTAAGTAAGCAAGCAGACAGCCCTCAGAATGGGAGAAGATTTTCGCAGGTTATGTCTCCGACAAAGGTTTAATAACCAGAAAACATAGAGAACTTAAACGTATTAGCAAGAAGAAAATGAGTGATCCCATCTCAGGATGGGCAAGGGACTTGAAGAGAAATTTCTCCAAAGAAGACCGGCGTACGGCCAACAGATATATGAAAAAATGCTCACCATCCTTAATCATCAGAGAAATGCAAATCAAAACTACTCTGAGATATCATCTAACTCCAGTGAGATTAGCC
>NW_003852520.1:4948217-4950098 GCF_000181295.1 Otolemur garnettii
TAACCAAGAAAAAAAGAGTAAAATCTCTAATCTCATCAATTAGAAATGGTAAAGATGAAATAACAACAGATCCCTTAGAAATTCAAAAAATTTTTAATTAATATTACAAGAAACTTTATTCCCAGAAATATGAAAATCTGGAGCAAATCGACCAACACCTGGAAGCACACCACCTTCCAAGACTTAGCCATGAATCATTGGAAATGTTGAATAGGCCTATATCAAGTTCTGAAATAGCATCAGCTATCCAAAATCTCCCTAAAAAGAAAAGCCAAGGACCAGATGGCTTCACATCAGGACTCTACCAACCATTTAAAGAGGAACTAGTAGCTATATTACTCAACCTTTTCCAAAATGTAGAGAAAGACAGAATACTACCCAACACATTCTATGAAGCTAACATCACCTTGATTCCGAAACCAGGAAAATACCCAACAAGAAAAGAAAATTATAGATCAATATCACTAATGAATATTGAAGGAAAAATATTCAACAAGATCCTAACAAACAAAATCCAGCAACACATCAAACAAATTATACACCACAATCAAGTGGGTGTTATACCAGGATCTCAAGGAAGGTTCAAGATACGTAAATCTATACATATAATTCATCATGTAAACAAATTAAAAAACAAAGACCACGTGATTCTCTCAATTGATACAGAAAAAGCTTTTTTTTAATATCCAGCATCTTTTCATGATCAAAAAACTTAAGAAAATTGGTACAGAAGGGACATTTCTTAAACTGATTGAGGCCATTTACAGCAAACCCCTGCCAATACTGCATTGAATGGAGTTAAATTGAAATCATTTCCACTCAGATCAGGAATGAGGCAAGGTTGCCAATTGTCTCCATTGCTCATTAACATTGTAATGGAAGTTTTAACCATCACAATTAGGAAAGAAAGGTCAATCAAGGGTATCCATATAGAATCAGAAGAGATTAACCTTTCGCTCTTTGTAGATGATACGATTGTATATCTGGAAAAAACCAGGGACTCTACTACAAAACACTTAGAAGTGATCAAGGAATACAGCAGTGTCTCAGTTTACAAAATCAATACTCATAAATCAGTAGCCTTTATATACACCAACAGTAGACAAGCTGAAAAAACAGTTAAGGACTCTATTCCATTCACAGTAGTGCCAAAGAAGATGAAATATTTGGGAGTTTACCTAACAAAGGACGTGAAAGATCCCTATAAAAAGAACTATGAAACTCTAAGGAAAGAAATAGCTGAAAATGTTAACAAATGGAAAAATATACCATGCTCATGGCTGGGAAGACTCAACATTATTCATACTACCAAAAGCAATATATAATTTTAATACAATCCCTATTAAAGCTCCACTGTCATTCTTTAAAGATCTTGAAAAAATAATACTTCTTTTTATATGGAATCAGAAAAAACCTCGAATAGCCAAGACATTACTCAGAAATAAAACAAAGCAGGAGGAATCATGTTACCAGATCTCAGACTATACTATAAATCGACAGTAATCAAAACAGCATGGTCCTGGTAGTTTCCATATATCCAAACTAAGTAGTGGATATATGGAACAGAATAAAGAGCCAACAGATGAATCCAGCTACTTACCGGTACCTGATCTTTGACAAGCCAGTTAAAAACATTGAGTGGGGAAAAGATTCCTTATTTAACAAATGGTGCCAGGTGAACTCGTTGGTGACCTAGAGAAGATTGAAACTGGATGCACACCTTTCACCGTTAACTAAGATAGACTCTCATTGGATTAAAGATTTAAACTTAAGACATGAAACTATAAAAATACTACAAGAAAGTGTAGGGAAAACACTTGAAGAAATTGGTCTGGGTGAAAATATTATGAGGTGGACTCCCCAGGCAGTTGAAGCAACATC
>NW_003852520.1:4950763-4980318 GCF_000181295.1 Otolemur garnettii
CATGGATGGAGCTGGAAAATGTTCTTCTTAGCAAAGTGTCACAGGAATAGAAGAAAAAGTATCAATGCACACAGCCCTATTTTGAAACTAGTTTATAGCTTTCATATGAATGCTATGACCTAATTATATTTTAAGAATAGTGGAGGAAGGATGGAAAAGGAGGGAGGTAGATGGGTAGAGGGAGAGTGATTCGTGGGATTATCTCTATTGTTCATCTTACTGGGGTACAAGTGAATCTTTCCAAAAGTAGCATATAAATACCTTAACACAATAACTAAGAAAATGATATGAAGGTTATTTTAATCAGTTTGATGAAAATATTTCAAATTTATATGAAAACACTACACTGTACTGCATCATTGCATTAATGTACACAGCTATGATTTAATACAAAAAATGCAAAAAAAAAAAAATCTGGTCATTGTAATAGGCATCTGTATTCCCAGCTACTTGGGTGGCTTTGGCAAAAGAATCACTTGAGCCCAAGTTGTGGAAGTTGTTGTGAGCTATGATGCCATAGAACTCTACCAAGGGTGACAAAGTGAGACTCTGTTTAAAAAACAAAGAAAGAAAGAAAAGAAAAAGAAATAATGAACTTAAACATGACTCTAGAACAAATGGACATAACAGACATATAGAAAACATTTTATCCTAACAAAACTGAATACACATTTCCACATTCTTTCCATCAGCCCACTGATTATCCTTCAAAATAGATCATATCTTAGGACACAAGTGTAACCTGAAAAAAATTAAAAAGAAAAAAGAAATATTTCCTTGCATCTTCTCAAACATTGATGGAATAAAATTTGAAATCAGCACGAGCAGATATTTTCATACCCACATAAGGTCATAAAAACTAAGTAACCTTATACTGAATGACAGTTGGGTGAAAGATGAGATTAAGAGGAAAGTCATTAACGTCTTGAGCGAAATGATAATGAAACCATAAGCTATCAAAATCTGTTGGGTATTGCAAAGGCAGTCCTAAGAGGCAATTTTATAGCATTAAATGCTTTCATCAAGAAAACAGAAATACAGCAAGGCAACAACCTAAGGGATCATCGCAAGAAACTAGAAAAGGAAGAACAATTCAATTTCAAACCTTCTTTTCAGAAGAAAAGAAATATCTAAAATTAGAACAAAATTAAATGAAATCGAGAACAGAAGAATCATTCAGAAAGTCAGCAAAACAAAAAAATTGGTTCTTGGAAAAGATTAATAACATCTGTAAACCCATAGCAAGATTAAGCAGAAACAGAAAAGTATGATCTCTAATAACCTCAGTCAGAAACAAAAAGAGAGAAATAACAACAGATAGCACAAAAGTACAAAATATCCTGGGAGAGAGATCAGATGGCTGACTGAAGCCAGCTTTCGGCAGAGGCTCCCATCCAGAGAGAGAAATAATGGCCACAAATAATCCAATAAAGTAGAAGATCAAGAGTTGAGCTGAGAGAGAGGATCAATAGGTTCACATCAACCCTGCTGCAACAAGCTGGGACTCCAAGGAAACCAATTTCAGGTACAATACCCATCCCAAAGAGGGCAGGAATCCTTCCTCTCTCCCCCAGAAGAGTGGCTTCAGGCAATGGAGAGCAGGGGACCTTTGTTTCACCAAAGGGTAGAGAATGACTGAGGACTGGAACTCTCTCCACAGAGAGATACTGCTTCAAGCACAGGCAGTCTCTTTCCTGGGCCAAAAGTTAATCTAATATTCTCTCTACCTTTCTGAACTCCCAAACCTCCCCTCCCCCCTCTCCTGGCAATCTGGAAGATTACTCCCCCAGTACAGATTTTTGCTAGGGCGGGGCACCTCATAAGCTGTGGGGCAGTTGCACTGAAACTATAATTTTAATAGAGGAGGGGAGTCACAAGGGGAGAGAGACTTTCCCTGTATTGGAAAGATCATAGCTTGGGACCTGTGCTACTGACCACCAGGACTGTGGCCCACCAAGCTCCCCATCTGAGCCCAAGGTTTATGGCTCCATTCTGACGGGCTCCTGTGACCCATGGCAATCCCCATCAAAGTACAAACATCATACAGTGAAGAACGTGGAAAAACAGCACTTTGATTTAAATGGAATCAGAAAAAGCCCTGAAAAACTAATAGAAATTTTATAAATAAGAAAATCTGGAGGCATCATGTTACCCGACTTCAGTTTATGCTAAAAGTCTATAGTGATCAAAACAACACAGTACCCGCCTGGCTCCTGTGACTCATGCAGTCTATGGCAGGTGATTACACCAGCCAGCTCCCCACCTGGCTCCTACAAGCTGTGGCCTGTGGCCTGTGACTCCCACCCAGCGCCAGTGAGCCCCAGTGGCCTGGGGCCAGTGACTCTGCCCTTTGGGTCCCGAACCAGGCTCCTGAGACCCTCAGTCTACCGCTGGCTACTCCATCCTTTGGGTCTCCACCCAGGTCCTGAGACTCCCTGCCTGCGGCCAACGATTCCTGCCCAGCTCTAGTGAACCCTGAGGCCCTGCCGAAGCCTGTGACTCTGCCCTCCAGCTTCCAGCCCAGCTCCTGCAGCCCAACACTGGAGGTCAGTGGCTCTGCCCTCCCTTTCCTAGCCTGGCTCCTATGACCCTTGCAGCTGGTGGCAACATCCTGCAGATACCCGCCATATACTTAAATCTATAAATATAATACATTATATAAACAAACTAAAAAACAAAGACCATATGATTCACTCAATATATACAGAAAAAGCTTTTGACAACATCCAGCATCCATTCATGATCAGAACATTTAAGAAAATAGGTATAGAAGGGAATTTTATTAAACTGATAGAGATCATCTACAGCAAACCCACAGCCAATATCATATTGAATGGAGTAAAATTGAAAACATTTCCACTCAGATCAGGAACCAGACAAGGTTTCCCATTGTCTCCACTGATGTTTAACATTGTAATGGAAGTCTTAGCCATTGCAATCAGGCAAGAGAAGGCGGTCAAGGGGATCCAAATACAATAAGAGGCAATCAAACTGCCACTCTTTGTAGATGATATGATTTTACACTTGGAAAACCCCAGGGACTCAACCACAAAACTCTTAGATATGATTAAGGCATACAGTAGCCTCAGGATACAAAATCAATACTCACAAATCAGTAGCTTTTATATATACCGATAATAATTAAGCCAACAAAAATAGTTAAGGACTCTATTCCCTTTACAGTTGTGCCAAAGAAGATGAAATATTTGGGAATTTATCTAACAAAGGATGTGAAAGATCTCTATAAAGAGAACTATGAAACTCTGAGAAAAGAAATAGCTGAAGATGTTAACAAATGGAAAAATATACCATGCTCATGGCTGGGAAGAATCAACATTGTTAAAATGTCTATACTACCTAAAGCAATCTACAGATTTAATGCAATGCCTATTAAAGCACCTCTGTCATACTTTAAAGATCTGGAAAAAATAGTACAGAAAAAATCTCAAATAGCCAAGACATTACTCAGAAATAAAAACAAAGCAGGAAGAATCATGCTACCAGACTTCAAACTATACTATAAATCTATAGTGATCAAAAAAGTATAGTATCGGCACAAAAGTAGAAAGGTAGATGTATGGAACAGAATTGAGAACCAAGAGATGAACCCACACACTTATCGTCATTTGATATTTGGTAAGCCTATCAAAAATATAAGTTGGGGGAAAGATTCCCTATTTAACAAATGGTGCTGGAAGAATTGGCTGGCAACTTGTAGAAGACTAAAACTGGACCCACACCTTTCACCATTAACAAAAATAGACTCTCACTGGATAAAAGATTTCAACTTAAGACATAAAGGTTCTTGGAGAGAGTGCAGAAGAAACACTGAAGAAATTGGCCTGGGAGAATACTTTATGAGGAGGACCCCCCACCCCAGGCAATTGAAGCAACACCAAAAATACATTACTGAGATCTGATCAAACTAAAAAGCTTTTGCATAGCCAAGAACACAGTAAGTAAAGCAAGCAAACAACCCTCAGAATGAGAGATGATAGTGGCAGGTTATGCTTCTGACAAAAGTTACATAACCAGAATCCACAGAGAACTCAAACTTATTAATAAGAAAAGAACAAGTAATCCCATTTCATTGTGGGCAAGGGATTTGAACAGAAGCTTCTCTGAAGAAGATAGGCACATGGCCTACAGACACATGAAAAAATGCTTATCATGTTTAATCATCAGAGAAATGCAAAGGAAAACCACTTTGAGGTCTCATCTAACTCCAGTAAGAGAGGCTCGCATAACAAAATCCCCAAACTACAGCTGTTGGCATGGACGCAGAGAAAAAGGAACTCTTCTGCACTGCTACTGGGAGTGCAAGCTAATATGTCCCTTTTGGAAAGAAGTATGGAGAATACTCAGGGATCTAAAAGTAGACCTGCCATTTGATCCTGCAATTTCTCTACTAGGTTAATATCCAGAAGACCAAAAATCACTTTATAACAAAGCTATTTGCACCACATTGTTCTTTGCAGCTCTATTCATAATAGCCAAGTCATGGAAGAACCCAAGTGCCTATCAACCCATGAATGGATTAATAAATTGTGAGATATATATATATATATATATATGAATATTATGCAGCCTTTAAACAGATGAAGACTTTATCTCTTTTACATTTACATGGATGGAGCTGGAACATATCCTACTTCGTAAAGTATCTCAAGAATGGAAGAAAAATATCCCATGTACTCAGTACTATTATGAAACCAATTTATAATCACTCACACTTTGGTATGAAGAATAGATCACAACTATGGCCCAAGATGTAGGAGAGAGGAGGGGGGCTGGGAAGGAAGGGGGAGGTCAGATCAAGGGAGGGTGAATGGTGGGGTCACACCTATGGTGCATAATGCAAGGGTACATGTTGGATCTATTAGTATAGAGTATAAATGTCTTAACGCAATAACTAAGTAAATGAGATGAGGTATACATTAACCACTGTGATGTAAGCATTCCTAATTTTGTATGAAATCAGCACATTGTACCCCATAAATGCATTAATGTATACATGATCTATGTGTTTATGATTTAATAAAAAAATAAAAATTTCCTCAATGATTACTACAAAAAACTTTATGCTCAGAAGTATGAAAATTTTAGAGGAAATAGACCAATACCTAGAATCATCAGACCTTCCTAGCCACAACACCAAAAGATTAAAATTTTGAATAGATTTATATCAAACACTGAAATCACATCAGCAATACAAAATCCCCAAGAAAAGAAAATCCCTGGGCTAGAAGGTTTCTCACCAGAATTCTACCAAACCTTCAAAGATAAACTGCTACCTATATTGCATAACCTATTCCAAAATGTGGAGATGAAAGGAATCTTCCCAAACACATTCTATGAAGCAAATATGACCCTGATTCCAATACCAGGAAAGGACCCAACAACATAAAAAAAAAAAAAAACTATAGGCCAATCTTATTAATGAATATCAATACAAAAATACTCAAGAAGATCCTAGCAAACAAAATACAGCTACACATTAAATAAATTATAAATCATGATCAAGTAGGTTTTATCCCAGGGATGCAAGTTTGGTTCAACATATATAAATCCATAAATGTAATTCACCACATAAATAAAATCAAAAACAAAGACCATATGATTCTCTCTACTGATGCATAAAAGTCTTTTGACAATATTCAGCATCATTTTTGACAAGAAAACTTAAGAAAAACGGCTTAAGATGGATATTTCTTAAATTGACAGAAGCTATCTACAACAAACCCACACCCAATATTATATTGAATAGAGTAAAACTGAAAGAATTTGCACTCAGAATTGGGACTACCCTAGGATGCCCACTATTGACACAGCTATTCAACATAGTACTGAAGTCCTAGCCATTACAACCAGGCAACAAAAGAAAATCAAGCATCTTCCAATGGAGACAGAGGATTTCAAACTCTTGCTCTTTGTGGATGACGTAATGTTATACCTAAAAAGCCCAGGGAACTCAACTACAAAGTTATTTTAAGTGATCAAGGAATAAAGTAGCATTTGGGGATACAAAATCAATGACTACAAATCACTAGCCTTCATATATGCCAATAATAGTCAAGCTGAGAAGTAAATCAAAGACACAATAACAATTTCAGTAGCTCCAAAAAGAATAAATAGCTAGAAATATATCTAACAAATGATGTGAAATATCTCTATAAAGAGAACTCTGAAAACTCTAGGAAAGAAATAGAAGACATTAACAAATGGAAGAACATATCATGTTCATAGTTTGGAAGAATCAACATTGTTAAAATGTACCTGCTACTCAAAGCAATCTATAGATTTAATGAAATCCCCATCAAAGAACAAACATCATACTGTGAAGAAATCAGAAAAAATAGTACTTCAATTTATATGGTATCAGAAAAACCCTGAATAACTAATACAAATTTTATAAATAAAAAAATCTGGAGTCATCATGTTACTGGACATCAGTTCATGCTACACATCTATAATGATCAAAGCAACATTGTACTGGCACCAAAATAGTGTTGTACATCAATGAATTATAATAGAGAAACTAGAGATGAACACAGACACATATTGCCATCATGTCTTTGATAAAACAAATAAAATCAAGCACTATTAAAATAATCCCTATTTAATTAATGGTGCAGGGAAACTGGTTACCCACATGTAGAAAACTGGAATTGGACTTGCACTTCTCATCATTGACAAGAATTGACTCTTGCTGGATAAAAGATTTAAATTTAAGACTGAAACAACAAAAATGCTAGAAAAGAGTGTGGGAGAAATACTTGACAAAATTAGTTCAGAAAGGATGTTATGAAAAAGACCACCATGGCAATTGCAGCAACACCAAAAATAAATAAATAGGACAGAATCAAATTAAAAAGTTTCTGAACAACTAAAGGTACAATAACTAAAGCAAACAGACAGCCTTCAGAATGGTGGAAGATATTTGCATGTTATGAATCTGACAAAGGACCAAAAACTAGAATCTTGAGAGAACCAAAATTAACAAGAAAAGAGAAAACAAACCCATTTATAAGTGGGCAAGAGACTTGAACAGAAACTTCTTTGAGGATGACAGACGAATGGCCAACAAACATATTTTAAAAATGCACATCATCTCTAATCAACAGAGAGATACAAATCAAAACCATTTTGAGATATCACCTAATTCCAGTCAGATTAGTCCACATCATAATGTCCCAAAGATGCTGTCGTGGATAGGGAAAGATGAATAATTTTACAATGCTGGTGGGATTGCAAACTAATACAACCTTTATGGAAGGAACAATGGAAGATTCTTAAAGAACTAAAAGTTAATCTTCCATTTGACCCCACAATCCCATTACTGGGTATCTGCCCAGAAGAACAAAAATTATTTTACCACAAAGAGATTTGCACTATTATGTTTATTATACTTCAATTCACAATTGCCAGGTCGTGAAAGCAACCAAAATTACCATTAACCCATGAATGCATTAACGAACTGTGGCATTTGTATACCATGAAGCACTATTCAGCCATAAGAAAGGATGAAGACTTTACATGTTTTATGTTTACCTGAATGGAGCTGAAACATATTTTTCTTAGTAGAGTATTTCAAGAATGGAAAAGTATCCAAAGTACCAAATGTACTCAATACTAATACGAAACCCATATATAAACAACTACATATCCATACAAAAGATAAAACTCAAGTGTAGTCTAAGGGGAAAGCTGAAAGAGTAGAGGATGATTGGTGGGAGGATGGAGGGAAATTGGAGGGATCTCAACTAATGTGCACAATGTATGGATGTTTATCATGATCCTTGGGAAAAGAGTTCAACTACAATTTGAACTATACCTTAGAATTTAAAAACTGTAACCTGAATATCTGTACTCGCATATTAATTTGAAATAAAAAAAGTTATATAAAGCATGTCAGATTTGCTCAGAGAAGTGCAAAAATGATACCTACTACCCAAATCATGTCATAATTCTTGTAGTAAATAGAAAAATAAATATTAAAATTAGACAATAAAATATTTTAAATAATTCTTGAATGGAACATGTGCAAAGCTTTTACTTACCAAATTTGACTCCTTTTTATTTCTTTCAGTGAATCTACTTTATAAAGTAATTGTTTCTGGTTATATGCTTAATTTCATACTTGGTAAATTTTCCAGGAGAAAATTTGGGGTATCAAGTCTGTTCTGCTGAGTGGGAGTAAAAATTTACCACACACTATCATAATTATTTGATAAAAAGGGACACTTTAAGTCCAAGAAATAGTAGAAACATTAAAGCATCAGGATAAAATTCAGCCCCTGTAAATGGAATAAGCTTAACTTTATGAGAAATTCCTAGTTGTCCTAATTTTCCTTATTTTACAAATATTAGTAAAAGTCTTTATCATAGACCTGTCTGCAGACTACTTACCAAAAAACTTTTATGGTAAGGTACAGTTCTTTTGTTTTCTCCTTCCTCTCAAATTAGAGAGATTATATAATTAAAAAAAAAAAGATTTAGCTTTTACCATCAAAAGATTTTGATCATAACTAGTGTTTACACCAAGAAGCTATTGTATTAGGTAATAAGAACTAAAACATTTGCTGACCATTGGATTTTGGGTGTCTAAGACAGTGTCAGGATGCAATGGGACCTCAATAAGTATTTGTTGTAGAAATAAATGACATTAATAGATTAAAAAATTAATGAATGAAGCAATATTGACAAATGAAACTGGAACCACTAAATTAATACATTACTAATCATCAGAGACCACACATTCCTATGCAGAAGAAAAATTAGGTTTTTAGCCTTCTTTTAATCCTTTACAATGTGTTCAAGACCTAAAGTTAGTTTTATATCAATTATTTCCAGATTTCTCTCGGCATGTGGACAAGAGGTCCATTCAGCAATAGATGGAGCTCAGGCCAATGAATGTCATGAAAATTAGTGCCAAAATTTAACTATACTTTCAACTTGATTTCAAAGTGTATTTGCACTAGTTTTTTCTTTGGCCCAAAGAGTGCCATACCACCTATGAGTCAATCACACCCATTAAACATTTCTTGACTCTCTTTTCAGGACCTGACACCTGAAACTAAGGTAGAATATAAAATATGAACGATTCTTATGGGAACTTTTATTTGTTTTGTTGAGTTCAGAAGAGAAGGAATTCAAAAATAAAACATTGATGAACTTAGTGGGGGAGAGAGGTGGAAATGTAATTTTACCCTTATGGGAGTGATTGTAAATATAACAATTATTGCTCAGTATTTCCTCCATTAAAAAAATAAACTTCCAGAGTATTTTAAATGTGCTGTCATATATTATAGTGCATGATCTCCTCTGATATTTATTGACTAGACATTTGTGTATATGCACAAATACATGATTATATGTGTACATATATAAACATGATATATATGCATATAAATATATATATATATATATATATCCTGGAAATGAATGGTTACAGCCATTCTTTTACTTGGAAAGTAATGGAAGGAAATATAATATTAATGAAACAGAAAACATAGTTAATGTTTTGGTTTTGGTATGTTTTGTTTAAAACTCTTGACTAGTTTCTATTAGAATAATTACCTAGTTAAATAGGCAGTTTTACTCCTCACACAGAGAGAAGAAGTTCTGCAACATAATTCCCATATACTCTGTATTTAAAATAATAAAAAGAGGCAAAACATTCGTCAAATAGAAAGATGATCAAACACCATACCACCCGAGTTTCAAGCAGCACTCTACTTATAAAGTAGACTGTATAAAGCAGTACCTGCTTTAAGAATCACAGAAATAATTGGACTATAGCTTTCATATATAAATTAGTTTCATAATAGGGCTGAGTACATTGGATACTTTTTCTTCCATTTTTGAGATACTTTGCTAAGAAGAATATGTTCCAGCTCCATCCATGTAATTATGAAGGAGGTAAAGTCTCCATCATTCTTTAAGGCTGCATAATATTCCATGGTATACAGATTCCACAATTTATTGATCTATTTGTGGATCAATGGGCACTTGGGCTTCTTCCATGATCTAGCAATTATGAATTGGGCTGCAATAAACATTCTGGTACAGATATCTTTGTTGTAGTGTGATTTTTGGTCTTCTGAATATATACCTAGTAGAGGAATTGTAGGATCAAATGGCAGGTCTATTTTTAGTTCTCTAAGTGTTCTCCAAACATCTTTCCAAAAGGGACGTATTAGTTTACATTCCCACCAGCAGTGTAGAAGTGTTCCCTGTTCTCTACATCCACGCCAGCATCTCTGGTTTGGGGATCTTGTGATGTGGGCTAATCTTACTGGAGTTAGATGATATCTCCACACCTATGGTCCATCTTACAAGGGTACATGTGAATCTTTTTAAATGTAGAATATAAATGTCTTAACACAATAACTAAGAAAATGCCATGAAGGCTATGTTAACCAGTTTGGTGAAAATATTTTAAATTGTATGTAAAACCAGCACACTGTACTCCATGATTGCATTAATGTACATAGCTATAATTTAATAAAAAAAAAAAGAATTACACAAATATTAAGACCAGAGAAAGAAAGAAAATCTATGTTCCTTTTTCATACTGCACAATGAAGGGCAATATTCAACTCTGTTTTTAATGTCAAGCAGCCAACCTATAAAAAGAGCATTATTTTAGGGTCCTTGGAATGACTTATAAAAAGCCTTGAAAAGTTTAAAATGCTCATGGTACTATGCAATTCTCTCACTTGAAACTGAAATTCTTAAAAATAAATGTTTACTTTTCTTTCTTTCCATTTAAAGAAAAAAATCCAAAGCTTCCCCCACCCCATAACCATGGTTTTGTTCAACCATTTTCTGAATGGTTAAATGGTTCAGCTGTCTCTTTTTTATAGTAGACCATATAAATGGTTTAGGTATAGCTTTACAATAGAATTATCCTGATCTTTATTGACAGCATTCTTAATTTTAATTTTCCTCATATTTCTTCCTTCAGCCCACCAAACATGAATCTAAATATCTATTGTGTATTTATAACATATATATATATATAGTAATTAACCCAGCCTAGCATGGTATAAACATACATATATTCTATAATAGAAATTTCTGGTGAACACTTCCTCATACAGAGTACCTTCAATACACTGCAAAAATATCTATAGGATCTATAGATGTCCATGTTTCAGATATTTTTATTTCAAAATATTATAGAGGTACAAATAATTTGTTTACATAGATAACTTTTATAATGCTCAAGTCAGGAATATAAGTATTCCCATCACTCAGATAGTGTTCACTGTACCTCTTAGGTAGGTTTCTGCCAATACCCTCCTCCCCCACCCATACATGATTTCCACTGAGTTTTACTTCCATCTATTCACATGTGTGCTTATTGGTTAGTTCCAATTTAGTATCCAGCATATGTGGCATTTTTTTCCTATTCTTTAGGAGAATGGTCTCTCTTTCCCTCCAAATTATTACAAAAATCATTAATTCACCTGTTTATGGCCAAGCAGTATTCTATGGTATACATATATAACATTTTGTTAATCCACTCATGAATTGATGGGCACTTGGGTTGATTTCACATTTTTGCAATAATTAATAATGCTGCAACAAACATCCAAGTGCATATGTCTTTGATAAAATTATTTATTTTCCTTTGGGCAAAAACTTGGTAGTGGGATTGCTGGATTGAACAGTAGGTCTACTTTTAGTTCTTTGAGAAATGTCCATATTGTTTCTTTAGAGGTGGAGACAAAATTCATTTGTTATAGACCCTTCTCCTTCTCCTGTCCTTTCTTTTGCACATTTTTATCTTCACAGCATGATAATCTTTTAATAAAAATGTCAGATAAACCTATGCTATGTGACAATTTAAGTATGGTTTCAAATACAAGTGTATAGTAAGTACTAATGTACTTGTCATGCACAAGAACAAAAAAAAAAAAATTGTATTTAAACATCCCAGTGCCAAGTATGCATTGGGTTTTTAAAATTTTGTTTAATCAAAATGTTATGAGGTACAAATATTTTGGTTCCATGGATCATTTTTAGAATACTTGAGTCGTCTCGGTGCCTGTGGTTCAAGTGGCTAAGGCGCCAGCCACATACACCTAAGGTGGTGGGTTCGAATCCAGCCCGGGCCCACTAAACAACCATGATGGCTGCTACCAAAAAAATAGCCAAGCGTTGTGGCAGGCGCCTGTGGTCCCAGCTACTTGGGAGGCTGAAGCAGGAGAATCGCTTGAGCCCAGGAGTTGGAGGTTGCTGTGATGCCATGGCACTCTACCCAGAAAGCTTGAGGCTTTGTCTCAAAAAAAAAAAAAAATGCTTGAGTCATGGTTATAAGTATTCCCATCACCCATAGAGTGTTCATTGTATCCATTAAGTAGTTTTTCATATATTTACTGCTCCCCCTATTCCCTACATTACTTTCGTTAATATTTTTCCCTCTAAGCAAGTATCTGCCCTTCAGTTAGTTCCATTTTAACAATGAGTATACGTGATGTTTGTGTTTTTACTCTTGAGATACTAAACTTTTGATAATGTTCTTCAGTTCATCTAAATGGCTGCAAAAGACATTAAGTCATCCTTCTTCATGGCTGATTAGCATTGCATGGTATACATATACCACATTTTATGAAAGCATAAAATTCCACATCTTTGCCATCATGAAGTGTATTACAATAACATTCAACTACAGGTGGCCTATTTTTATCCCTTTATCAGATGTATAGTTTGGGAATATTTTCTCTCATTCTGTAAGATGTCTATTTTCTCTGTTGATTATTTCCTTGGTTGTGCAGAAGTTTTTAATTTAAGCCTGTCTTAGTCATTTATTTTTGCTGTTGCTCTGGTTGCCATTAGGTTTTCTTTATAAAATCTTTGGCTAGGCCAATACCTAGAAGAATTTTCCAACATTTGCTTCCAGCATTCTTATGATTTCATACCTTACATTAAAGCCATTTATCCATCTTGAATTAATTTTCTTGGTGGTCAGAGATATGGACCTTGTTTTATTTTTCAGCATATGGCTATCGAACTTCTCCAATATCATTTATTGAATAAGGATTCTTAGCTCCAGTGTATTTTTTTGTGTGATAAGTTAAATATATGTGTATGATTTTATGTCTAAATTTCTATTCTGTTCCATTGGTATACGTCTCTACATTGGTGTCAATATCATGCTGTGTTTGGTTAGTTATTATAGCCTAGTAGTATAGCTTGAAGTCAGGAAATATGATTCCTCTACATTTGTAATTTTGCTTAAGATTTCCTTGGTTATTTTCCCAATCCAAATGAAGTGTAGAATTTTTTATAAATCTGTGAAATATGATGTTGGAAATTTGATGCCAATTGCATTGACTCTGTAAATCATTTTTGGTAAAATTTATGGCTATGAATTTTCCCTTTAAGACTGCTTTTGCTGAATTCCACTAATTTAGTTAAATTGCATCCCTTTGTCATTCAGTTTGCAGAATCTTTTGATTTCCATCTTAATTTCTTCATTAACCCAATATTCGTTCAGGAGATTATTGAATGTCCATGATGTTGTGTAAATTGGGCATTTCTCTTGGTGTTGAATTTTACTTTTATTCCATTTTGATCTGAGAAGATACATGTTATAATGTCAATGTCTTTGAATTTGTCAAATCATGATTTGTGGCATTAAATATGGTCAGTCTTAAATATTCTATGTGCTGATGAGAAGAATGTATAATCAGTGGTTTGGGGATAAAATATTCTATAAATGTCTGTTAGGCCCATTTCTTGTAGCATCCTATTTAAATCCATTGTTTCTTTGTTTCTTTTCTGCTTGTATGATCTGTCCAGTTATGTCAGTTAACTTTCCAAAAATACAATGCTGCTGTTTATTTCATTGCTTAGATCTAGTAGGGATTGCTTTATGGATTTGAGCACTCCTATGTTAATTACATACCTATTTAGGATTGATATGTCTTGTTGAATCGATCCATTTACCATTATATAATAAGCATCTTTTTCTTTACTATTGTTAATTTTAAGTCAATTTGATCTGATACAAGAATAGCTACAGCTGCTTTAGTTTGGTTACTTTTTTTTTTTTTTTGGCCGGGGCTGGGTTTGAACCCACAACCTCCAGCATATGGGGCCAGCGTCCTACCCTTTTGAGCCACAGGAGCTGCCAGTTTGGTTACCATTTTCAGGAAATACTTTTTCCATCCTTTAACAAGAACGCTTAGAGTCTTTGTGGGTTGGATATATTTCCTGGAGACAATAGATCAATATCTTGTATTTTTTTCTTGAAGGACTACTTTATCTATATTCTAAATTTGATACCATATTTATTATAATTAATATGAAATTATTATCTAAGTTCCAGATTTCTTTCAATGTTTACACAGAATCCTTTCCTCTCATTTTAAATGACTTTGAATGAAGAATACCACTTACAAACAACATGTATTTGAGGTTTATTTTTTATCCATTATGAAAAGCCTTCTCTTCCAATAATACCACTTAATGGTTTGCATAATAATAGCTATTTAAATAATTTATAGTTAATGTAATTACTTATTAAGTCAACTTTAAGTCTTCTGTTTTATTTGTATTTTGTTTCTTCCATATGTTCATTTTTCATTCTTACTTTCTTGCTCCCTTTTAAAAATTAATTAAATTTATTTAGATATTAATTAGTCTCCTCTTTTTTCTTTCAAAAAGTGTCTTATTATGGAATTTTTAAAATATATATTTTTTATTTTTCAACAAATGATGCTAAACAACTGGCTATTTGTTTGGATAAAATTAAATCTCAGACCATATCTCACAACATGAGCAGATATTTGCTCACAATTGTTACTGAACCTAAATGTAAAACCTAAAACCATAATATTTAGAGAAGAAAACAGAGTTGAAAACGGTTATGATTCACTTTTTTTTGGGGGGGGGCCAGGGCCAGGTTTAACCCACCACCTCCCATATATAGGTCTGGCGCACTACTTTGAGCCACAGGCGTTGCCCCATTTATGACTCACATTTAGACAAAATTGTCTAAGAACACAAATTATAAAAGAAAAGAATTATAAATAGGACTCCATCAAAATTAAAAATCATTCATGAACAAGCCTTTGTGGATATATGTTTGCATTTGTTTTAGACAAATACTGAGTAGTAAAAGTTCTTGAGTCTACATAAAACTGTTAATAAAATAAAAAGCCACAGATGGGGAGAAGATATTTGCAATACAGACATCTGTCAAAGGAATTGTATCCAGAATACATAAACAACTCTTATAACATCATAATAAGAACACAAACAACTCAATTTCAAAATGTAGGCAATATGTCTGAAAAGACCTTCACAAATAAAGAGATACAATATTTTGAAAAGATATTCAGTATCATTAGTAATGATAACTAATGATGACTAATTAAAAACCTAATGAGATGGTATTCCATATCAACTAAAGTGGCTAAAATGTAAAAGTGTGAACACATAAGATTTGATAAGGATCTGGGCCAACTTGAATTCTCACAATTGCTAGTGGGAATGTAAAATAATACAACCACTTCAACAGCTTGTTAATTTCTTATTTAATTAAATCTACACCTACCCTATGGCCAAGAAATTCTACTTCTAAGAATTTGTAAAAAAAAATGAAAACATATATCAATAAAAAGCTTGTTCATGAATGTTTATACCTGCTTTATTCATAATAGCAAAACTGAAAGCAGCCTACCTACATATCAATAGATTATTATAGTATGTCCATATAATGAACTACAACTTTTGATACAAACTTTTTTTTTTATCAAAATGGCGCATGCACTCTGATGTTTATTGCAGCACAATTCACAATCACAAAGATGTGGAATCAACCCAAACATCCATGAATACATGAGTGGATAAATTAGGGTAGTATCTGTACACCACAGAGTAATACCCAGCCATAAAAAATAGTGAACTAATACCTTTTGTAATAACCTGGATGGAACAGGAGACCATCCTGCTAAGTGAAATAGCACAAGAATGGAAAAACAAGCACCATGTGTATCTACTATTAAACTGAAACTAATTGATTGACACTCATGAGCACATTTGGTGTAAAACTCAACCAAAAGCAAGCAGATAGAAGGAGGCAGGAGGGGAGGAGTAAATTCGCACTTAATGGGTACAGTGCACACTATCCAAGTGAAGAACACATTTATAGCTTTGACTTAACTGTATAAAAGTAATTTATGTAACCAAAACAATTGTACCCTGTAATATTATGACATTAAAAAAAAAAGTCTTTCTCAGATGGAATATAAGATTAAAAGTTTAGGCTGGGGGCTCATGCCTGTCATCCTGGTACTTTGGGAGGCTGTGATAGGAGCCAGTAGTTCAAGACCAGCTTGAATGAGAAAAATCAGTTGGGCATGGTGGTGTGTGCCTGTAGTCCCAGCTACTCAGGAGGCTGAGGCAGAAGGATCACTTAAGCCCAGAAGTCTAAGGTTGCAGTAAGCTATGATGATCCCATTGCACTCCAAGCAGGGTGAGAGTGATATCCTCTATCTTAAAAAATGTTTGAAATTTTATTAGACTGACTATTAATTGAAGACACACAGGATCCATGCATTTCTCAAACTATTTTGTAACATTGGTGTTAATATATTAATCAAACAGTTTTTCTTTTTAGTTTCTTCTTTTTTTCCCCCATTTTTAATGCTTTTTTATTGTTGGGGATTCATTGAGGGTACAAGAAACCAGGTTACACTGATTGCATTTATTAGGTAAAGTCGCTCTCATACTTGTGTCTTGCCCCCAAAAGATGTGCCACACATCGAGACTCCTCCCACTTCCCCCCTTTCCTATTCTCTTTCTTCTCCCACCCACTTCCCTCCTTTCCATTCTCTGCTCTTCCTTTCAACCCCCCCTCTCTTTCCCTCTCCCTCTGCTCTGCCCTTCACCCACCCCACACCATACACTAGGTCATTAATTGTCCTCATATCAAAATTGAACACATAGGATTCGTGCTTCTCCATTCTCATGATGCTTTACTAAGAATAATGTGTTCCACTTACATCCAGGTTAATACAAATGATGTAAAGTCTCCATCTTTTTTAATGGCTAAATTTCATGGTATATGTATACCACAGGTTGTTAATACATTCCTGGGTTAGTGGGCATTTAGGCTGTTTTCACATTTTGGCGATTGTAAATTAAGCTGCAATAAGCAATCTAGTGTAAATGTCCTTGTGGTAAAAGGATTTTTTTTCCATTTGAGTAGATGCCCAGTAATGAGATTGCAGGATCAGATGGGAGGTCTAATTTGAGTTCTTTGATAATTCTCCATAATTCCTTCCAAAAAGGTTGCATTAGTTTACAGTCCCACCAGCATTTTAATAGTGTACCTTTCTCTCCACATGTACCTCAGCATTTGCAGTTTTGAGATTTTGTGATGTGGACCATTCTCACTGGAGTTAGATAAGATCTTAGGATGGTTGTGATTTGCATTTAATTAGGGACAATGAGCATTTTTTCATATGTTTGCTAACCATTTGTCTGTCTTCTTTAGAGAAGGTTCTATTCATCTCTCTTGCCCATTGATATAAGGGATTGTTGGCATTTTTTATGTTGGTTAATTTGAGTTCTCTATAGATCCTAGCTATCAAGCTTTTGCCATTTCAAAATATGCAAATATCCTTTACCATTGTGTAGGTTGTCTATTTGCTTTGGTTGTTATCTCCTTAGTACAGAAGCTTTTCAGTTTCATTAAGTCCCACTTGTTTCTTTTTGTTGCTGCAATTGCCACAGAAGTCTTCATCATAAATCTTTCCCCAGGCTGATATCTTCAAGTGTTTTTCTTATGCTTTCCTTGAGGATTTGAGGATTTTTTTCCTTTCATGCCTTAAATTGAGGTTTTTCATCCATCTTGAATCAATTTTATGAGTGGAAAAAGGTGTAGGTCCAGTTTCAGTGTTCTACATGTGGATATCCAATTCTCCCAGAACCATTTATTGAATAGGGATTCTTTCTCCCAATGTATGTTCTTGTTTGGTTTATCGAAGATTAGGTGGCTGTAAGATGTTAATTTCATTTCCTGGTTTTATGTTTGATTTAAAACATCCATTTCTCTATTTTTGTGGCAGTACCATGCTGTTTTTATCACTTTGGCCTTGTAGTACAGCCTAAAGTATGGTTTGTTGATGCCACTGGCTTTGTTTTTATTACTAAGAACTGCCTTAGTGATATGGGATTTTTTTCTGGTTCCGTACAAAATGAAGAATTATTTTTTTCCAAGTCTTGAAAATACAATATTGGTATTTTAAAGGGATGGCATCGAAACTGTAGACTGTTTTGGGAAGTATAGACATTTCAACAATGGTGATTCTTCCCATCTATGAGCATGGTATGTTCTTCCATTTGTTAATATGCTCTGCTATTTCTTTTCTTAGGGTTTCATAATATTCTTTGTAGAGGTCATTAACATCTTTTGTTAGGTATATACCTAGGTATTTCGTTTTCTGTGAAACTATGGTGAAGGGAGTTGTGTCTCTAATTATCTTCTTCTCATCTTGGCTGTTATTGGTGTATAAAAAAGCTACTGACTTGTGCACATTGACTTTATATCCTAAGACATTATTGTATTTTTTTTTATTTCCAGGAGTATTTTGGTTGAGTCTTTTGGATTCTCCAAGTATAAGATCCTATCATAAGCAAAGAGTGAGAGTTTGACCTCCTCTGACCCCACCTGGATGCTCTTTATTTCATTCTCTTGCCTGATTGTATTGGCTAGAAATTTTAATACTATGTTGCATAGTAGTGGTAATAGAGGAGAACCTTGTCTTATTCCAGGTCTAAGATGAAAAGCTTTCAATTTTATTCCATTCAGTCGACTGTTAGTTGTGGGTTTGTCATAGATGGCTTCAATCCATTTAAGAAATGTGCCACCTGTGCCTATACTCCTCAGCATCCTAAATAGAAAAGGATGCTGGATTTTATTGAATGTTTTTTCTGTATTTATTGAAAGGATCATAGGGTCTTTGTTTTTGCTTCTGTTGATATGGTGAACAACGTTTATGGACTTGCATATGTTAAACCAGTTTTGCATCCCTGGGATAAAAACTACTTGATCATGATGTATGAATTTTGATGAGAAGCTGTAGTCTTTGGCTAGAATTTTGCATTTATATTCATTAGTAAAATTGGTTTGTAGTTCTCCTTTGTAGTTGGATCTTTTCCTGGTTTTGTTATCAGGGTGATGTTTGCTTCATAGAACATGCTGGGGAAGATTCTTTCCTCCTCAATTTTTTGGAATAATTTCTACAGCATGGGAATAAGCTCTTCTTTGAAGATTTGGTAGAATTCTGGTGTCAAGCCATCTAGACCAGCGCATTTTTTTGTTGGGTGTTTTTTTTTTTTTCCATTAAATCATAGCTGTGTACATTAATACAGTCATGGGGTACAGTGTGCTGTTTTTATATACAATTTGAAATATTTTCATCATGCCTATAGTTAATCTTATAAGGGTACATGTGAGTCTTTCTAAATGTAGAATATAAATGTCTTAACACAATAACTAAGAAAATGACATGAAGGCTATGTTGGGAGATTTTTTATTCCTTCTTTAATCTCAGTGCTTGAAATTGTCTGTTCAGGAGAGCTATTACTTCCTGGCTAAATCTAGGGAGAGGATGTGATTCCAAATATTGATCCATTTCCTTCACATTGTCAAATTTCTGGGCATAGAGTGTCTTGTAATATTCAGAGATAATCTCTTGTATCTCTGTGGCATCTGTTATTTCCCCTTTATCATTTATGATAGAGGTTACTATGGATTTTACTTTTCTATTTCTAGGTAGTCTGGCCAAAAGTTCATCTATATTATTTATTTTTTTAAAAAACCAAACGTTTGTTTCATTAATTATCTGAATTATTCTTTTGTTTTCAATTTCATTAATCTCTGATTTAATTTTGGATATTTCTTTTATTCTACTGGGTTTAGGTTTAGAATGTTCTGCTTTTTCCAATTCAATATGATGGTTTGTGAGTTTGTTGATATAAACTTTTTCTGTTTTTCGGATATAGGTGTGTAAAGCAATAAACTTCCTCTCAGGACTGCTTCTGCTGGATCCCACTGGTTTTTGTAGTTTCCGTCTTCATTGCTGTTATGCTCATTAAAGTTAATAATTTCCCCTTTTATGTCTTCCTGCACCCAACTGTCACTCAGCATAAGGTTGTTTAATTTCCATGCCTTTGTGTAGAGTTGAATGTTTTTGTTGGAGTTGGGTTTTACCTTTAATGCCTTGTTGTCTGAGAAGATACAAGGTAAAATTTCAATTCTTTTGTTTCTGTTGAGGTTTGTTTTGTGGCCTAGAATGTGATCAATTTTGGAAAATGTTCCATGGGTTGATGAGAAGAATGAATGTTCTTTAGTTTTGAAATGGAGTGTTCTATATATGTCTATCAAGTACAGTTGTTCTAGGGTTAAAATTAAGTGCCTTGTATCTTTGTTTGGTTTCTGTTTAGAGGATCTGTCCATCTCTGTAGGAAGAATGTTAAAGTCCCTTCTACTATGATGTTATGAGATATTCTATTGCTCAGACTAATTACGGTCTGTTGTAGAAACCTGGGAGTATTTAAGTTGGGTGCATAAATATTTAAAATTGAAATGTCTTCTTGTTGTATTTTTACCTTAACCAATACGAGGTGTCCATCTTTGTCTTTTTTGAATTTAGTTGCTTTAAATCCACTTGTATCTCAAAATAAGTTTGCAACCCCTCTTTTCTTCTGAATCCTGTTTGCCTGGAAAATCATCTTCCAACACTTCACTTTGAGTTTTAATTTGTCTTTTGAGGCTAGGCATGTTTCCAGCAGATGGAAAATGGATGATTTTTGTTATTTTCTTCAATCAGCTAGTATGCGCCTCTTAAGTGGGGAATTCAAGCCATTAACATTTATTGAGATAATTGATAAGTGTGGTGGCATTCTATTCATCTTATTTTGTACAAGTCAGTTACTTTTATCTTTTTCATTATTTTGGAACCTGGGTTCTTCTCTTTAATTTCTGAATGCTTACTTTGTTGGTCATCTACTGTGATGTAAAACAGGTCCAGCGTGTAGAACAGGTCAACATACTTCCTGTAGCGGTGGTCTTGTGGCAAACTTCCTCAATGTTTGCTTATCAGTAAAAGATTTGATTTTTCCATGAATTTTAAAGCTAGCTTTGTAGGATATAGAATTCTGTGCAGGAAATTGTTTTGTTTAAGTAGAGTAAAGGTCGATGATCATTGTCTTCTGGCTTAAACTTTTCATTAGAGAACTGTGCACTCACCCTAATAAATTTAACCCCTGTAGGTCCGTTGGCACTTACTCCTAGTGTCTTGCAGAATCTTTTCTTTTGTCTTGACTTTGTACAGATTCATCACAATGTATTTTGGAGAAGCTCTATTTGAGTTGAGACAATCTAGGGTCCAAAAGTAGTGTGTTAGAATCTTTGGTGATGTTTGGGACATTTTCATTTGTAATATTCTCTAGCGTAGCTTCCATTCCTCTGGGCATTCTTCTCTCCCTTCTGGAATACCTATAATTTGTATGTTTGAATGCTTAATAAAGGCACATAATTCTGTCCATGAATTTTCTGCTTTCTCTTCTTTTTTCCTGCCTCTTTAACTATCTGAGTTATCTCAAGAGGTTTGTCCTCTACCTCTGAGGTTATTTCTTCTGCATGGTCTAATCTGTTATTGGTACTTTCTATTGCATCTTTAAGTTTCCTAATTGACTGCTTCAGTTCCTTTAGCTCTGCTATATCCTTTCTATAGTGTTCATATCATTCATCTCTTATTTGATTCTGATTGTGGATTTCCTTTTGGTTATTTTCCACTTTCACATCAATTTCCTTCATTATTTTTATCATCTGTGTTTTAAATTCCCCTTTTGTCATTTCTAAGATTTCCTAAGGGGTGGAATCCTCTGAAGTAGCTACCTCATAGTCCCTTGGGAGGATTGCTCTGACATGGTTTTTCATATTGTCAGGATTTTTTCCTGCTGTTTCTTCCTCAAGATTGTTTTCTTTTGTCAATTTCCTGGCCCTAATTTTCCTTTTTTTTCCTATTCTTCAAGTTACCATGTCTCTGACCTAAGGTGTTGATGAGTCCTTTTGGTATAGGACTAAAAGGATGAGAAGATTGAAGAGGAAAGGGGGAGAAAGTTGTTTTAGGAAAGAAAAAAGAGAAAGGAAAGGGGGTGAGCAAAAGGGAAGATTGACAAAAAGAAGAGAGGCACAGACAGATGGAGACAGGAATAATAAAGATGTACAGTGAAGTACTTCAAACCACACCTTAAAAAATCCCAACCACTGGAGGTGCTGGGTTGTGTGGTTCCTTTGAAATCTACAGACCTTTGCCAGTCTGAGTGGACACATTAATCCACCTCTACCAAATAGGGATTAAAAACAAAAATACTATAAATCAAACCAAAACAAATAAACAGAAAACCTTATAGGGTAAAATTGGTGGAAAAACCAAATAACAGAGGCCAAAAAAAATTAGCAAATTAAAGTTCTTATAATTAAAGAAGGCAACAATGAAAAATTATATTTATACTTAAATAATGAAGAAAAAACAAAAAATCTAGGAGGAAGAATTTGAAAATAGAGAAAGGGAAAAAAACAAAACAATATATGCCTTGCTGAATATTGGCTGGGCAACAGGTATGAGATGGGGTGTGAGATGCTGATCACAATGCTGATAACAGCTATATAAGATGGAGACTGGAGTCCTCTAACTTCTTTGTCCTCAAATGTCACAGAGTTGAGAGCCTAAATCTCTCTTCAGCCTGTTTAAAATATATTTTAAACTGTTACCCTTGGTCAAGTAGAAGCTTTCCCAGAAAAGCATGTACTGCTGGGATCTCTCCTGAAGTGGCTGATCACTTATCAGGTGTGCCATAACATACCTCACTCTATGCCCCTGAGGGCTGAGGCTGGAAGGCAGCTCTCCCACTGCCAAACACTGAAAGCTCTTCTCTTCCCTGGTGTCTCAGTCTTGTCTTTTGGGCACTATTCAAAGTCACTAGATCACTCACCTGTGGTCTCCCAGCCTGAGCCTCACTCTGACCCTGAGAGCAGAGCCTTCAGGACAGCTCTCCTACAATGGCTATGTGTACCTGCAGCCAAACAATTAAAGCTGTGTTCCGGCCTAGCAGCTCACTCCTGGACTCTAGACACTGGTCAAAGTCGCTTGCACACTCACCCAAGGTTGCCCAAGGTAATTCAACCAAGTGTCCAAGTCCAAAAAACTAAACAACCCACAGAAAAGTCTTTTTGGTCTGTAATCCCACTAATCCCACTGCTGCTGTAGCTACAGCCACAGTAATTGCCATGGCCTCAGATCGAACACAACCACTTGCCACTTCTTCACTGTTTTTGTCCTCCTCCTAGGGTCCAGATGTCTCTTGCTGCCTCTCTGCATCCCCAAAGTGATGTTTCTGGGAAAAGCCCACAAACCAGAAGTGCTTGGAGTTCACAATCTCACCGCCTGGTTGAAAAGAAGCTGTTACTCAGTCACCATCTTGCTCTGCCTCTTCAAAGTGCTTTTGATTTGCATTTCTGTGATAATTAAAGATTATTAGCATTTTTCATGTGTTTCTTGGCCATTCATCTATCTTCTTCAGAAAAAAATCCTATTTGAGTCTCTTGCCTAAACAATACAATTCTTAGAAATAAGAACAAATCTGGAGGTATCACATTACCAGACTTCAGGTTATACTACAAATCTACAGTGATCAAAACAGCATGGCACTGGCACAAAAATAGAGAGAATCTAGAGATGAACCCAGCCACATATTGTTATTTGATCTTTGATGAGCAAATAAAAATATGCATTTAGGAAAAGAATCCCTATTGAACAAATGGGCTGGGAAAACTGGTTAGCACCATGTTGAAGACTAAAAGGTCTCACAACTAACAGAATCAATTCTCAATGAATAAAAGATTTAAATTTAAGATATGAAACTACAAAAATACTACAAGAGAGTGTTGGGAAAACACTTAAAGATATTGGCCTGGGAAAATATTTTATGAGGAATACCCTCCCCCTCCACCAGGAATTGCAGCAACAGAAATAAATAACTGGAATTTTATTAAGCTAAAAAGCTCTGAACAGCTAAGGACACTACAACCAAAGCAAATAACCTTCAGAATGGAATAAGGGTTTTGCATGTTATGATTCCAACAAAGGTCTAATAACTAGAATTCACAGAGAACTCAAATCAATCAAGTGGATCCTTTCATTTCCATACTTTAGCAACTACACTCATTTGCCCCAATTCTACACAAAAAGGCCAACTAACTTAGCTCAACTTACTTGTCTGTTACCATGATTTAACAAAAAACATTGACTACTATGAAATGTTATGGAAATATATGTATTTCCTCTCTAGCATGTGTTTCTCCATCTTATTTGAACTTGTACTATCTGACATTAAGCCTATGCATATTTCATAAAGTCTAAAGAAATAATTTTTACAAGTCTTTCTTCTCTAGGGTTGAAACATCTTGACAGCAATGTAGCGCTATGGCCTCTAGGAGACAAAGACAAGACTTCTCTTACTGCTCTATCAGACTATCTCAGGAGGGTATGTACATAATTTATTTATAGTCAAGGCTGTTTTAACTGTAAATAGTGTGCAAAATCACTAGATAAATATGTTAGATGATGAGTTCTAAAAATATTCTCTACTTCTCTCACAGAAAAGGAACCTCTCCTCCACTTATCCTAGCACAATTCCTAGAATCTCAACTATCGGTCTATTGGTTTTGGTAACTGAAGAGCAGAGATCAAATGTAAAGATATGCTCTGGTAAGGGAAATGTATTAACCTTCAAGTGAATATGACAGTATATATCTAAGTTTAGTAAGTGGAAGAGGTTGGAATAGACAAAAATTCTGGAGTTTGAAAGGCTACCCAGAGTGATCAAGATAACTAGAGAACAGAATGAGGGTAATGAGTGCATGGGGAAGGAAATGGGAGTGATCAAGAAGGGAAGGGCGTTGAACACAAACTTTGCTCACATATCTGTAATTCTTTCCCAGAAGAAATTTCACAGCTGATGTGAACCATTATTGTAAATATATGAGTCTCGGGCAGTGAGTGAAAGACGTGTCCTGGACTTCAGGAATTCAAGTACCAGTAGAGTAGGTCATAAATAAAACATTTAAATTTCTATTCAGTGTGGACTTAAACCACTTGAATCTCCTTATTTTCTTTCCCTCTACTCCATATCTCCTACAGGTCATCTACCAGCTATATTATTCAAATAGGATTCCCTGGAGCTGTAGCATGTAGCCTGTGGATGGCACTTTATACTTAGGAATAGTAAAAACCACTATGTGATCAAAATATTCCATTTTTAAAATATCATTTGCCTCATCCTGAACTACAATCCATTTTGTTTCTTTTTCTCAGGATGGCTATATGCTTTTCTATTGGTTGACTCCCTTGTCATTTCTCTCTGGTTTTGAGTATTGCTTTAAAAAACTCAGTTCTCATTGCTTCCCTCCAAGGACATAAACTGAATTTGTATATATAATAAACACTGCACTGTGCTGGATTGAAGAAACAGAATCTTGGGGCATCTTTACAGATCCACTGCAACCAATTAGCCTGACTTATTTATTTTCCATACATTTCCATTCTCTGTGATGTCTTTCATCCGAGGAGGTCAGAGAGTTTCTCAAAATATAAACTAACCCTCACAGCACCCCTAGAGGTAAGAAGAGACAAGGGATGGAAAAGAAATCCATCCATACAGTATTCAAAAGAAAAAAAAAATCTTGTCTGTCTAATACATTAAAGAAAGACTAATCTTGGAACTATTCAACTAAAGAAACAGCCTTGAAAATGCAACATGGGAGTATTATCATCCCCAACCATAACCAGGAAGGAATATGGGCACTCAAAAGTTATAAATAAATTGTTTTGTATTTATCTCTCACAGAAAATCTCTGGAGACAAGGACTGGAGCTGATAGCTTCTCTGAGGTGATAAGGGTTTTTTATATAATTTTTTTATTAAATCATAGCAGTATACATTAATACTATCATGGGGTACAGTGTACTGTTTCTGTATACAATTTGAAATACTTTCATCCAACTGGTTAACATAGCCTTCATGTCTTTTTCTTAGTTATTGTGTTAAGACATTTATATTCTACATTTAGAGAGATTCACATGTACCTTTATAGGATGAACCATAGGCGTGATCCCACCAATCACCCTTCCTCCACCCACCCTCCCCACTTCCCTCCCCTCCCTCTCCTCTCTCCCCATATTTCTGGGATAATATTGGGTTATAACTTTCCTGTGAAAGCTATAAATTGTGGAGAAAAGGGAACACTTCTACACTGCTGGTGGGCTGTAAAGACATCTGGAGAACACTTAAAGAACTAAAAATAGACCTGCCATTTGATCCTATAATTCCTCTATTAGGTGTATATCCAGAAAACCAAAAATCATACTACAATAAAGATATTTGTATCAGAATGTTCATTGCAGCCCAATTCATAATTGCTAGGTCATGGAAGAAGCCCAAGAGCCCATTGATCCACAAATGGATCAATAAATTATGGTATATGTACACCATGGAATACTATACAGCCATTAATAAAGATGATGATAAGGTTTTAAATGCTCATATGTGATTGTCAGTGGCAACTTTTTCCTGGATAAGGGAAGATAGAAAGGATGACCTTGAAAAAAATAGGGTTATGATAATGGAACAATTTTTACAATCAGCAAATCTCTGCAGTAAGGTATCTGAATATTTTGTCAGGAGTATGGATGCCTGTGTGGATCATTGCAGAGCATCCAAGACTTAAGGGGACAACTTTAAGACAAATGAAAAAGAAGAGACCAAACGTATCTATTTATAATAATGGCTAAGCCAGCTCTCCTATCCCATTAAAGACTCAGGCTAAGGGAAGGGGTGGAAGACAGGGATTCAGAAGCCTAGACTACCTTTTTTCCAAATATGCTCGAGCTTCCCCTTTTCATCCCATTAGCTCTGGGAAAGAGAGGAGAGAGAGAAATAAAGAGAACTGCCTGGTCTACAATGAGGATATTAAAATTATAAGTAATGTAATTCCACATTTATGTTATGCAGTGAAGGATAATAATGGTAATATTTAACACCTATTGAGTGAGTACAATATCTCAATCACTGTGAAAAGTTTTACATGCATAATCACACTTAATTCTCACAATAACTTCACAAGGTAAGCACTATCAATATTTGTGGACAACAGATGAATAAAGGAAGATTCAGAAAGGTCAAATAACTTGCTAATATTACAAGGCTATTGAGCTGCATAGCCAAAATGTTAATAGAGGCCTGTCTGCCTCCAAATCCCTTATTATCAATCTCTGCCACTCTGTCACTCTGTCTAAGGGACTAAAAAGGACACTGGTGGCACTGGTGGCTCTATGTAACTGTAAATGGAATCCAATCTGATTGCAAATCTGGAAGTAGTTGTCACTGGAGTTGTATAGGAAGCTCTGAGGATAAGATAAAAATAAAAAAAAAATTGCTTTATAGAACTCTCAGCCTTGACACATTGACCAAAGATTAACTAAATTAGTCTTTTTTCAGCCTTCCTGGCCAATTTTGCCAAACAGATAACTCTCTCTTTGGAGGTTCATAAACAAATGCACAGACATGGTCTCAATCTATAAAACAATGTTAAAAAGTGGAGAACTAACTGCGCCTTCCCAATCTTCATCAAAATCTACTCTCTGTTTCAGGGTCTATGAACAAAAGTAGTGCTCTTCTTCTGCTTCTGGTCCTGCACTACCATGTCCCATCTATGTACTCTTTCTGACAGCAATACTTTTTCTGAATTCTTCCTAACTTCCTCTTTCTATTAAAGCTCATCTGCATTTTATCCATTTCCCATGAGTCCAGAAATCAAATAGATCATCCAATTATGTAATGAAGAGTTGATAATAATTTAAAGACTTATTGTTTTCAAATACAATTGGAATTTGAACTTTACTAAGTTATCAACTCTAAGATTACAAGTCACAGGCAGAACCAGTGCTGTAAATACTCTAGGCAACCACCATTAATCATTTGAATTTCGTTATCTAAGAAATTAGAAGCTCTGATTATATGTAAATCCATTCTGGTGTTTACATGGAAAGCAGAGAAGCTAGTTTACTATAACAAGTCTTTCATCAGTTCGGGTTGGAGCATGGCTTATCTTAAGGATATATTGATTAGCAATTTACCCCTCAACACAAAAGAGAAAGGATGCCTCCGAGTTGGAGAAAGTACAACTGTAACAGTTCTATTGACATTACAATGTGTCTTAACAGATTTTCATTATTGAAAAAACTGTTTGAATAGGGTAGCAATGCTCTTGGAAGCAAAATGTTAATATATAATGAATGAAAATATTTGAAGGTTAAATATGAAATGGAGATTTGAGGCATAAAACAATATTCTACATGGACAGTATCTCTTGTATGCTGATAATGCAACCCAGTCCATTCTTCTGTTATTTTTGATAAAACAAAAAATTGTAGACAAACATACCTAATGCTTCTCATTTGTTCTGCACTGAATAAAAGTCAGCAATTAAAAATGTATTTACCTTCATATCTACAAATAATCTCACCAATTTAGACATAACAAGTGGAAACAAAAACAATTTTGCTAGAATATTTAGGGATCACAATAAAATAAATTTTATAAATGAAGAATGTTTTCTAACTTCCATTCCTAGCTAGTTTGGATTTTTTCTGCCATCTGTTTCATTCCAAATTATAGTGTGTCATTTTTAATCCCCTGCTCAAAACCATTCAGTGGCTTCCCATGGCCCTAAAATTAAATCCAAACTCCTTAGTATGAATACTTGCCCTTGCATGCTCTTGTCACTGTGTATCTCTCCACCCTATTTCTCAACACAACCCACTTAGCACCTAGCTGTCCAACTCTACTGGACTTCCTTTAGCTCTGAAAATTGTTATGATCTTTCTTATTCTGGTCTTTCAGATGCACCAACTTCTCTCGAGGAAATACTCCAGTTTAAGCCACATTGTGTCTTCCCTGAATTTGTTCAGTGGCCTCCCATTTGAATGACCTCTATTTTTTCCCATTGCAATTCATTCTCTAGTCAGCAGCTGTAGTCATGAAATTCTAAGTGGTTTTACTGTTACCTCTATTAAAGCATTCTCCAGAAAGCAGAAATTTGATTATGTCACACTCCTAATTAAGTTTATTTAGGAGTACACGATTTCTTTCAGGATCAAAATTCAAACTCCTTTGCATCAAATATAATCATCCATGACAAAAGACCTACCCACCTTTCAAGCCATACAGTTCCTCACCTCTTCAGCTTCCATCCATGTTTGAATATTATATAAGTGCTGTGTGCATATCCTCCCAAAAGCTTCAGTTTCTCCCCCCAAAAAGTTGGCGCCTATAGCTCAACCGGCTAAGGCGCCAGCCACGTACACCTAAGGTGGTGGGTTTGAATCCCCAGCCCGGACCCGCCAAACAACAATGACGGCTGCAACCAAAAAATAGCCAGGCGTTGTGGCGGGCGCCTGTGGTCCC
>NW_003852520.1:4980426-4983601 GCF_000181295.1 Otolemur garnettii
AAAAAAAAAAATAGTAAAACTTAATTATCACCACTAAGACAAGACTACAAAAGCTCCAGAAAGACTCTACTCCAAAATGTCGTATTTGTTAGATATGCCCACAGCTATATCCATTATGTAAGTACCTGAATATCCATCACTAGAGATTCATTTGTCTGGTTCTTAATGCATATGTATATGATATGGTAAATTTATCTATTATTATTGTACCTTAATATACCTTCATTAACTCACTGCTGTCCTCTGTGAAAACTAGTTTTAAGTCATGAGTTGAGAAAGTGGGAATCTTTATCAATATTAATAAATTAATGCCATATATGTATATAGAATATCACACTATGTAATCAATTTTCTATCTTATTATTTCTCTTTTCTTATAGTAATATGAGGATACAAATGATTAGGTTACATTGTTTGTGTTAAATAAAGTCCAAGTTGTAGTTGACTCCTTCATCCAGGGGGTGTGCTGTATAAACTTATATTGTGCCTATTAGGTAAGAATTTACCAATCCTTCTCCTTGGTTCTTTCTTCCCTTTCCTCCATTCCCTTCCCCTACTTGAACTTAATTTTTATTCTCTTTCATGTGGGAATGTACTTGTTTATCTATTGGTTTCATATTTGTATTGTGAATACAAATTGGATTCTTGTTTTGTGAATACAAATTGGATTCTAATATAAATTAGATTGGATATTTGTTTTTCCATTTTTATTATACTTTGCTAGGGAGAATGGATTTTCTTCAAGTCCATTCAGGTAAATAAAAAAGATACAAAGTTTCCATCATTTTTTATGACTGAATACTATTCCATGGTATAATATACCACAGTTTATTAATCCATTCATGAGTTGACTGGCTCTTGGGTTTTTTTTTCCATGTCTTGGTGATTGTGAATTGAGTTGCAGTTAATATGATAGTGCAAAAGTCCTTATGGTAAAATGATATTTTTTTCTTCTGGGTTGACATCTAGTAATGGGATTATAGGATCAAATGATCAAATGAAAGATGACTTTTACCTCATTAATAATTCTCAATATTTCTTTCCATACAAGCTGTATTAGTCTGCAATCCCTCCAGTAGTGTCAAAGTGTTCCCTTCTCCACACATCCATGCCAGCATCTGCAGCCTTGGGATGTGAGCTAGTCTCTTTGGGGTTAGGAGACATTGCAGGATGGTTTTGATTTGCATTTCTCTCATGATTAGGGATGATGAACATTTTTTCATGTGTCTGTTGCCATCTTCTTCAGAGAAGTTCTATTCAAGTCTCTTGCCCACTTATAAATGGGATTGTTTGCTCTTTTCTTGTTCATCAATTTGAGTTCTCTGTAGATTCTAGCTATCAGCCCAACATCAGATTCAAAGAATGCAAATGTTTTCTCTAATTCTGAATCCTGACTGTTTGCTTTAGTTGTGGTACCCTTAGCTGTGCAGAAGCTTTTTTAGTTTGATCAAGTCCCATTTATTTATTTTTAGCGTCACTGCAACTGCCAAGGGAGTTTTCTTCATAAGTTCTTTTTCTAGGCCCATTTGTCAATAATTTTTCCTATACAACCTAGAGATTAACCCAGCCATTTATTGCCATCTGATCTTTGATAAACTAAACAAAAGTATACACTGGAAAAAAAATCCCTACTTAATGAAGGTTCTGGGAAAATTGGTTAGCCACATGTAGAAGATTGAAACTGGAACCACACCTCTCACCACTGAAAAAAAAATTGACTCTCACTGAATACAAGACTTAAATTTAAAACACAAAAGATAAAAATCCTACAAGAAAGTGTCAGAAAAATTATTGACAAAATGTGCCTGGGAAAAAGAATTTATGAGGAAAACTCCTTTGGCATTGGTAATTTGATGACCATTGCATTAAATCTGTAGATAAATTAGATAGTATGGACATTTTTAAGAATGCTTAATTTTCCTAGCCATGAGCGTGGTATGTTCTTCCATTTGTTAACATCTTCTGCTATTCTTTTCTCAGGAGTTTATCATTCTCTCTATAAAGATCCTTCACTTCATTCATTAGGTATGTTTCCAGGTATTTCATTTTCTTTGAAGCTATTATGGAGGGTATTGTGTCTTTAATTTTATTATCAGCTTGACAGTTTTTGCCATATATGAAGGCTACAGATTTATCAACCCTGATATTTTATTTCAAGAATTTACTGCATTCTTTGATCACTTCCAGGAGGCTTGTGGTAGAGTCCCTGGGGTTATCTATGTTAAGATCATATCACCAGCAAAGAGTGACAGTTTGACATCCTCTGGCTCCATTTGAATACTCTTGATATTTTTTTATTGCCTAATTGCATTGGCTAGAGCTTCATTTTCTATGTTGAGTAGCAGTGGTGATAGTGGAAATCTTTGTATGGCTCCAGTTATAAATTGAAATGCTTTCAATTTTGCTCCATTCAGTACAATATTGGTTGTGAATTTGTTATAGGTGGTCTCTATTAGTTTAATAAATATCCCATGTATGCCTATTTGATTAAGTGTTCCTATTAAAAAAGGATGGTGAGTTTTGTTGAGTGCTTTCTCTCCATGTATTCAGAAGATCATATGGTCTTTGTTTTTTATTTTATTTATGTGATGAAATATATTTGTGGATTGACATGCATTGAACCAAACTTGCATCCCTGGGATAAAGCCCACATGATCATGATGTATAATTTTTCAAAAGTGTAGCCACATACTGTCTCTTAGAATTTTATGAAATAATTTTGTGTCAATACTAATTAATGATATTAGCCTATAGTTTTCCTTTTTTGTTGTGTCCTTTCTGGATTTTGGAATCAGAGTGATGATTGCTTCATAGAACATGTTGGGGAGGGGTCCTCCTTTCTTACGTTTTGGAATGTGCTCTATAAAACAGGTACAAGCTCTTCTTTGATGGTTTGGTAGAATTCTGGTGTGAAATCAGTTGATCCAAGACTGTTCGTAGCTGGAAGTTTTTTTGTTGTTGCAATTTCACTATTTGATATTGTTCTATTCAAAATTTACTTTTTTTTATCAAATCATAGCTGTGTACATCAATGCAATCATGGGGTACAATGTGCTGGTTTTATATACAATTTGAAATATTTTCATCAAACTAGTTAACATAGCCTTCACAGCATTTTCTTAGTTATTGTGTTAGGACATTTATATTCTACATTTAGTAAATTTTGCAAGTACCT